>NC_057811.1:76974525-77055324 GCF_018294505.1 Triticum aestivum | reverse complement strand
ACTCCGGCGGCCGTGCGGGAAGAGGAAACCGGCGAGGCGGGCCGTCGGCTGGGCCTTTGGCCCAGTCGGCGCGCGGGCGCGTTTTTTTTTTTAAGTTCCGCGAAGAAAAATGCGTAGAAAAATAAATAGAACTCAGAAAAATATGGAATAAATTTTCCCCGTCTAGTTAGAAAATCTAGAATAGGGTGAACATTTTTTTATCAAAATAAATATTCTGAAAACATGCATATTTTTTTAAATGCAATAAAAATTGCAAATAAATCCAAATAAATTCCAAACAATGATTTTAACATTTTTCCTCCAGTATTTCAATATTTTGGAGAAGTCATATTTTCTCCTCTCGTTTATTTCAAGAATGAAATATTTTTCCGGAGAGAAAAATAATTAAAATCTCAATCCTCGTTTGAAAATTCAAATATGAAAATTCGAGAAAATCCCCAACTCTCTCCGAGGGTCCTTGAGTTGCTTAGGATTTGTCGAGGATTTGTAAAATGCAATAAAACATGATATGCAATGATGATCTATGTATAACATACCAAATTGGAAATTTGGGATGTTACACCTTGATCCCGAAGCGGTGTGCACCCTTCATTGGTGTGACTCGAAGATAAGCCTTTTCACCAGGTTGATAGACCATGTCTTTATGATGGCGGTCATACTGACTTTTCTGACGTGACTGAGCAGTCCTCAGATTCTCGCAAATGACGCGGACTTGTTCTTCGACGAGTTGGATAATATCCAGACCGACGAGTGGACGTTCCCCAGTTTCTGACCAATTCAGAGGGGTTCGACACTTTCGTCCATATAACACTTCGAAGGGGGCCATCTTTAGACTAGCTTGATAGCTATTGTTGTGGGAGAACTCAGCATACGGGAGAGATTCCTCCCATTTCTTGCTGAAGGAAATGACACAACCTCGAAGCATGTCTTCGAGAACTTGATTGACGCGTTCAACTTGTCCCTGTGACTGAGGGTGAAAAGCAGTGCTAAAATACAAATGAGTTCCCATAGCTTCTTTGAAACTTGCCCAAAATCTTGAAGTGAATAAGCTACCACGGTCTGAGCTGATTACCAGCGGAATACCGTGAAGTGAAACAATTCTGGACATATAGAGCGTTGCCAGCTAACTAGCAGTGATCGTCTCTTTGACGGCCAGAAAGTGTGCAACTTTAGAAAGCCGGTCAATGATGACAAGTATAGCATCATTACCTTTCTGTGATTTGGGAAATCCAGTGATGAAGTCCATTTCAACATGGTCCCATTTCCATTCAGGAATCGAGATAGGTTGCAGAGTTCCAGCAGGCCTTTCATGTTCTGCTTTGATACGACGACAAACATCACATTCAGCAACATAGCGAGCAATGTCTTGCTTCATATTTGACCACCAGAATCTCTGACGAATGTCTTGGTACATCTTGGTACTACCGGGATGAATAGACAACGGAGTGTCATGAGCTTCTTCCATAACTTCCTTAGTCATATATAGGTTTTTCTCCTTACACGGCACCACTAGGCGGAAAGTGCCATCATCAGCAACAGTGAAGAATGAGGGCTTTCCTTCTGCGAGGTAGCATTTAATCTTCTCAACTTGAGAGTCATATCCCTGAATTCTCTTCATGGAGTCCAAGAGATATGGTTCGACAACCAAGGTATTGAGGGAACCCTGGGAAACAACACGGAGGTTCATCTTGCGAAACTCCTTATGAGGGGGAGCGAGTGCACCCGGAGGAACGATATGGAGGTTCTGCTTCCTGATTTCCTCAACAAGCGAGGGCTGAACTTTGCAAACCTCGAGATGGTTGCAATATGACTTGCGGCTCAAGGCATCTGCCATTACATTAGCCTTGCCTGGTGTATAGTAAATACCCAAGTCAAAGTCTGCTACGGTCTCCATCCATCTCTACTGACGGAGGTTTAGGCCTGGCTGGGTAAACAGATACTTCAGACTTTGGTGGTCGGTGAAGATCTCGCAACGATTACCAAGAAGGTAATGTCGCCACTGTTTCAGTGCATGTATGACAGCAGCAAGCTCGAGGTCATGAACTGGATAGTTCTCTTCGTGAGGGTGCAATTGACGAGAGGCATAAGCAATCACTCTGCACTCTTGCATTAGGACACAGCCTAATCCTTGTCGTGAGTAAATGGCGAAATCCTTCTTAGTATCGGGAGGAGCAAGCACTTGGGCAGAAGTCAGCTTGTCTTTGAGTGCCTGGAAACTTTCCTACACTTTTCTGTCCATTCGAACTTGACACCCTTGTGAAGCAGACCAGTCAGGGGCTTGGCGATCTTGGAGAAGTTTTCGACAAATCGACGGCAATAGCTGGCGAGTCCGAGAAAACTTCTGACTTGTTTGACATTCTACGGAGGAGTCCAATCGAGAATAGCCTGAACTCGCTCTAGGTTGACGGCAATACCATCCTTGGAGATGACATGCCCAAGGTAGGTCACTTCGGGTAGCCAGAATTCACACTTGGAATACTTAGCATATAGTTGATGTTCTCGAAGCTTTTCCAGAACAAGTCGAAGGTGTTCAGCATGTTCTTTGGAATATACAAGGATATCATCCAGATAAACCACGACGAACTTGTCGAGGTATTCCATGAATATATAGTTCATCAGACGAGAGAATGTCGCTAGAGCATTTGTCAAACCAAAGGACATGACGGTGTACTCGTATGAACCATAGCGAGTAACGAAGGCGGTCTTGGGAATATCCTCTTCACGAACCCGAATCTGGTGGTAACCCAACCTCCAATCAAGTTTAGAGAATATTGGGGAACCAGCAAGTTGATCATACAGGTCGTTGATTCTGGGAAGCGGATACTTTTTCTGAATTGTTTCCTGGTTGATAGGTCGGTAATCTTGGACCAAACGATTCGTACCATCCTTCTTCTTGACAAAGAGAGGAGGTGCTCCCCAAGCAGAGGAACTAGGACGAATGAATCCCTTGTGAAGAGTTTTGTCGATTTCCTCCTTAAGTTCAAGGAGTTCATGTGGCGGCATCTTGTAGGGTCGCTTGGCAATAGGAGTTGTTCCCGGTTTCAAGTCTATGACGAATTCGACAGCTCTAGCAGGGGGTATTCCTGGAAGTTGTTCTGGAAGACATCTTTGAATTCACAAACAACAGGAATGTTCTCTATTCCCTCAAGAGGTGAAGCATTCAATGCATTCAGAACATATATTTGATTCTCGGCATCCTGAGCTGCTCGGGCTAAGTATTGGACTGTCTGGCCAGAAGGGTGAGTGAGCTGGACTGCATTGGTAGCACAATCAATCAGGGCATTATGGGCTGTCAACCAATCCATACCAAGAATGATGTCTATGTTGGAAGGTCCGAGTACAATCAGAGAAGCTGGAAAAAGTAAGCCTTCAATTTCGATTTGGTTGCGAGGGCTTACCAATGTGGTTTGCCACTTGGATCCCGGAGATTGAACCGCTAAAGGAGTTGGTAATTTTTTCATGCATAACTCATGTGACTAAGCAAATTGTTGGGACATAAAAGCATGCGATACTCCTGAATCAAAGAGAACAGAAGCTGGCACTGAATTAAGGCGAAGGGTACCCATCATGATTTTTGGGGACTCACGAGCTTCTTCAATCTTGACATGGGTGACTTGACCACAACTCATTGCAGGTGTCCTGGAATTACAACTTTTGGGATGACGGTTTCAGCTGCTCTTCTTACGACTAGCAGAAGGACATGATGCATTTTGCGACTGACCACCCTTGCGACATAAACCATCATTATGAGGAGGGGCCACAGTATTGAACTGCCCACCCTGGGTCGTTAGTTGTCTCGGCGGCGGAGGCAGACGAGGTGCAACATAAGACGGCCTTGGTGTTGGAGCAGGTCGGTGATGAACATTGCGTGGGATCCAGACTCGACGTTTTTGAGCAGGCTGACTCGAGGATGGGCCAACATCTCGAGTACACTTGAGCAAATCTTGGTACTCAGTCAGACCAGTTTCAGTTCGGAAAGCTTGGCTGACAAGCGTCGCAAAGTCTGCACAATCATGAGCAACAAGTGCGAGCTTTATATCGAGACGCAGTCCTTCACGAAATTTGTCCTGCTTGCGAGAGTCAGTGCAGACGTCATCTGCAGCATAGTGAGATAATTCAAGGAATTTCCTCTGATATTCATCCACGGTCATTATGCCCTGTGAGAGTTTGCGGAACTCCTTCTTCTTCTGGTCTATCAGACCTTGAGGAATGTGTCGTGCACGAAAGGCTGACTGAAAATCTTGCCAGGTGGTTACAGTCTCTGCAGGCAGCATACCCCTGTGGCTTTCCCACCATTGAGCAGCCGAACCCTTCAGGTGAAATGTCGCAAAGGTGACGTAACTGGCAGGGCCAACATTAGCTGACTCCATCTCAAACAGGATGTCACGAAGCCAATCATCAGCATCCATAGGATTGGTGGAGTTGCGGAAAATGGACGGATTGAGGCGCACGAATTATGGCAGTGTTATTGGGGCAGGCTTTTGATGAGCATTCTGGTTTGGGAACTAGGCCATTACTCCAGTCATAAACTGACGATTCAGCTCAAACTGTTGCATCATTGCGGCAATATAGGGTGGAGGTGGAGGATCGTCAGCCATCCTGCTAAAAACATCAGGGAGCATTTTTAACAAGAGGTTGGAGCAGGAGTATGGAGTCATTCATGATGTAACTTGAACAATGAGCAAAGGCGCAGTATGTACAAAGTAGTAGTCATTAAAGACATACAGATACATATACATAGCCAATTACACGTTGTTAGTATGAGTTCGGACAAGAGAATCATCCTAGACATACTAGGCGGCGTGCTTGCACGCGATGGAGGGATACAACAACGGGAGATAGCAAAGGCTACATCAACGTCGGTGAAAACCACTAGAGCGAGGAATCTGCAGGGGACAACGCAGGGTGCCCTCGATAAAAGGATCCTGCGGCCCGTGAACAATGTGAAGTAGATCCTGGCCCTCAATCCAAGAAAGGTGTGTTACAAATCTCCGGGTGGATGTGATCACGAGATCCTGTTGTTAGAGTTAGCAAATCATTTAACCCGAATAGAAGAGAGATCAGAGTCCTAGAGTATAGACGAGGAGTAAAAGATCCTAATACCACCCATTGGCGACGTGGGCCCGTAAGCCACACAGCCATGTTAGTATATCAGTTTTTTCAAAGACTAGACTCAACTTCGGCCAAGGAGTTGGAAAGGGGGGTTCCTACAGGCAGTCGACTCTGATACCAACTTGTGACGCCCCCGATTCAATCGTACAGTAATCATACACAAAAATGTCTACGATCAAGATCAGGGACTCACGAGAAGATGTCACAACACAACTCTAGACACCAATAGAAATAATACAAGCTTTATATTACAAGCCAGGGGCCTCGAGGGATCGAATACATAGCTCGATACACAAGAGTTAGCGGAAGGAACAATATGTGAGTACATACATAAGTTAGACAAGACTGCCTTAAGAAGGCTAGCACAAAAGCAACAATGATCGAAGAGGCAAGGCCTCCTGCCTGGGACCTCCTAACTACTCCTGGTCTTCGGTGGCCTCCATGTAGTAGTATTCGTCGGTGGTGGCATCTGGCTCTAGGGATCCACCATCTGGTTGCAACAACCGGAAAGGAGGAAGAAGGGGAAAAGGGGGGTAGCAAAGCAACCGTGAGTACTCATCCAAAGTACTCGCAAGCATCAAATCTATACTAAGTATGCATTGGTATCAAATGGAAGGGTTGTATCTGTGGACTGAACTGCAGAGTGCCAGAATAGAGGGGAAGCCTAGCCTATTGAAGACTAGCATCTTCAAGTAGCTCCAAGCATCTTGCAGCATGTAGAAGTGTAAAGAATAGTAGTTTATATTTAACAAACATGTTGTAGTATCAACACCCAGAGATCCTTCCTCGACTCCCTACGAGAAAGCAATCCCGGGGCCACATATCCATCACATATCTCAAGTATCCATTTCTAGTTATATAGGATCCGAATACAAGTCTGAACGTCCATTACCGTGGACACGGTATTCAAATATATATCTTCCCTGCAGGGGTGCACCACGTTACCCAACACGCTCGATCACTCTGCCGGACACACCTTTCTGGGGTCAATGCCCGGCCAAGGAAGATCAACACGTTGCAGCCCTACCTAGGCTTTGCAGAGAGGTCCCCGCCGGTCTACATCCTAAGTGCCCCAGGGTCTTGGGCCCATCGCCATTTGCACTCTGGGTCGTTGCGCGCAGGGTGAATACCAGCGCCACCTCGGATGGTCGACACGATCCGACCGTGCCGCCATGCTGAACTGGACATCTGACAAAGCTTCGGCTGATATTGCGACGTCGAGGCCCATATCTATACTCGCATGGTGGTTAGTGCATAAAGGCCAGAGGCCAACTCAGAACAAATACCCAAACCTGTTAGTGCATTGGGGGCTCGCGAAGACGAGTAGAGACTCACGATAATGTGACCCCGTCGCCCCGTCTCATGGACTTACGGCATGGGCCCAGAATGCTCGGACATGCCACGTAGAAAATTCGCGGGTGCTCAACGGGCCCGCCCGACTTTCACATCAACTCGCGTGTACCCCTCGGGGCCGACCCGACTTCAACAAAGGTCTCGAGTAAAGTCAAGGTAGCCGTGTGTCCAAACATCAAGGGGAAAACCCGAGGAATCACCCTCGGAGGATTCCACTCGATGTAATCATCAAGGTGAACGTAAGAGGAACCACCCTGGAGGTTCACACTTGAGGTGTTGCACGACAGAGCCGTATAGAAAATGGTGAAGGAGGAACCACCCTCGATGACCACGACCGAATAGCTACACTACAGAGATCTCATCAGGAGTGATGTATGAGGTTCCACCCTCGGCACTCGATGGTAACTCTACAGAGTCGAGCAACAAAAGGGGCATGATGTGATGTGAGGTGTCAGGCTCTGGTCGTCGATCACGTTGATCGAGTCGTCGATGACGAAGCAGGGGCAACAAGGACACGGTGGGGATCACAGATGGATCACTAACCAACCTATACTAAGCAGTTTAGGATAAGCAGGTAAGGTACAATGAGCAGGTTACAAAAGCAGGCTATGCATCAGAATAGGAGAAATCAATTACAATAGCAAAATCTAATGCAAGCATGAGAGAATGGAATGGGCGATATCGGGATGATCAAAGGGGGGGCTTGCCTGGAAGCTCCGCTGAAAGGGAAGAAGGGTCGTCGTCGACGTAGTCGATCAGAGGGGCAACATTAGTCTCGGGGTCTACCGGAGAGAAGAGGGGGAAGAAACAGAAAATACAGAGCAAACAAAGGCATGACATGACAATAAGCAGCATTAGGCGTGTTCTAACGCTATGCTACATGATACCGATGAAGGGGAAAACATCCGGGAAAGATTTCCCGAAGTTTGGCATTTTTGGACAGATGAAACAGAGTGGGACAGTTGCATGTTCTATATGCTAGGGACGTGTGGCAGACGAATGGACCACGTATCCAGATTCTTCTCGTTGTTCTGAGCAACTTTCATGTATAAAACTTTTTCATCCGAGTTACGGATTATTTTATATTAGTTTTCAAAGTTTTAAATGATTTTCTAATATTATTATTATTTAAATTAATTCAGAAAAAGGAAAGTGACATCAGCATGGCGTCATCAATGCATCAGCGGTCAACCAGCCAGTTGACTGGTCAAACTAACGGCTGGGACCCCCCTGTCATAGACAGTGGGTTAAACAGAGTTAAAAACTAATCTAAACATAGGTAGTTAAACTACTGGGCCCACCTGTTAGTGTCTAATTAAGTTAATTAATTATTTTTAAAACATTTTTGCTAAATAGGGGAGGTGGGCCCCAATTGTCAGTGGCTGGGGGTCGGTCCAGTCAGCGGTGTTGACTAGGTCAACTGGCCAGACGGGCCCCTGGGCCCGCGGTTTAGTGACCAGGGGGTGGCCCCAGGTGGTGCCACGTCAGCGGCGCCGGAGCTTCGCCGCCAGCGACTAAAATCACGGCGGCGCGTACAAGGGGCACCGGGATTCTGCTATAGGGCACGAGGGAGGTTGCGGTTAGGGGCGTTCGAACAAGCGCACGAAGGCGCGTCGACTGGGGGTGGTGGCGTCGCCAGAGTTTGCTGGAATCGGCGCCAGTGTCAAGGCCAGCGGCGGAGTGGCTTCGGCCGACGACGGAAACGGCAAGGCAGCGCGCTACTGAGCAAAAGGGGAGGCTGGGGAGGATCTACATGGTGCGGCGAGTCCAATGGGCACGATCCCGTGACCAAACGGACACCGGAGATGCGTCGGCGACGAGCTCCGCGGCGATGCATTCGGCCTCGTCATGAGAGCTAGCTTGGGTGCGCGCGACAGCAAACGGAGAAAGGTAGGAGGTAGAGGAGCTCACCGCGCGTCACACGGAGGCCGGTGAGAGGCTTAGTAGTAGCAGCAGTCGCCGGAGGCAAAGTAGACGGCGGCGAGCCGAGGAAGAAGGCGACGGCGTTGGGGGTGATGCAGGGGGTCCCTGCTCGAGCAGGTGGACGGGGAGGACATAGCGAGGGCCGGAGAACCGATCTGTCACGGGGACGAGGCGAGGTGGCGATGGTGGCCGCGGCTAGGACGGGGCCATGGCGACGGGCGCACTCGGGATCGAGCGAGAGGAGAGGGGAGAGGTGGATCTGGGGGAGGAGAGGCACAGAAGCGAGCGAGAGGGGGCAAGTGGGTGAGTGGAGAAGGAGCCCGAGGCGTCGGGGCTGCCCTTATCCCCTCCGGGCGTCACCGCCGAAGTGGTCGGGCGGGAGCACACGCTCGGTCGTGTACATTGGGAGGAAGACGACTAAGGGGGTGGGGCTAGGCGGCCTGGGTCGGCCAGGTGGGCCGAGGCCCAGCGGGGCGCAGTGGCCAGCTGGGCCAGTCGGCTGAGTGGAGGAGGGGGACCTTTTCCTTTTATTTTTTAGTTTAACTTTTTAAATATCTATTTTAAATAGATTAGGGCATTAAACCACTTTGCAAAAATGTTGGTTCACCACCATAATTGGTTATGGAAAATTTGCCACACTTTTAACATTTTGGTTTTCACGTTTGACAAATTTGGATTTTGACTTTAAACTCAATTTTGAATTTGAATCGTGATTTGGACCAAATAAAGATTAGCAACAGTAATGTAATGACATGGCATCATTAGCAGGGGATTACTGTAGCTTAATTATCCGGGTGTTACATTCACCCTCGGGGCTGAGGGTATGTACGAGTAGCCATGTGTTTGATCACTCTCTCTCGTGTTCTTGATTCGGCACGATCTTGATGTACCGCGAGCTTTGCTATTGTAGTTGGATCTTATGATGTTTCTCGCCCTCTATCTCTTGTAATGGATTGAGTTTTCTCTTTGAAGTTATCTTATCGGATTGAGTCTTTATGGATTTGAGAACACTTGATGTATGTCTTGCATGTGCTTATCTGTGGTGACAATGGGATATTCACGTGATCTACTTGATGTATGCTTTGGTGATCAACTTGCGGGTTCAGTGACCTTGTGAACTTATGCATAGGGGTTGGCACACATTTTCGTCTTGACTCTCCGGTAAAAACTTTGGGGCACTCTTTGAAATACTTTGTGTTGGTTTGAATAGATGAATCTGAGATTGTGTGATGCATATCGTATAATCATACCCATAGATACTTGTGGTGACATTGGAGTATCTAGGTGACATTAGGGTTTTGGTTGATTTGTGTCTTAAGGTGTTATTCTAGTACGAACTCTAGGATATATCGAACGGAAAGAATAGCTTCATGGTATTTTACTACGGACTCTTGAATAGATCATTCAGAAAGAATAACTTTGAGGTGGTTTCGTACCCTACAATAATCTCTTCGTTTGTTCGCCGCTATTAGTGACTTTGGAGTGACTCTTTATTGCATGTTGAGGGATAGTTATATGATCCAATTATGCTAATAGTGCTGAGAGAACTTGCACTAGTGAAAGTATGAACCCTAGGCCATGTTTCAACGCATTGCAATACCGTTTGTGCTCACTTTTATCGCTTGTTACCTTGCTGTTTTTATATTTTCAGATTACAAAAACCTATAACTACCATCCATATTGCACTTGCATCACCATCTCTTTGCCGAACTAGTGCACCTATACAATTTACCATTGTATTGGGTGTGTTGGGGACACAAGAGACTCTTTGTTATTTGGTTGCAGGGTTGTTTGGGAGAGACCATCTTCATCCTACGCCTCCCACGGATTGATAAACCTTAGGTCATCCACTTGAGGGAAATTTGCTACTGTCCTACAAACCTCTGCACTTGGAGGCCCAACAATGTCTACAAGAAGAAGATTGTGTAGTAGACATCAAGCAATTTCCGGCGCCCTTGCCGGGGAGGTGAGTGCTTGAAGGTATATCTTTAGATCTTGCAATCGAATCTTTTAGTTTCTTGTTTTATCACTACTTTAGTTTATAAAAGAAAACTACAAAAAAACTGGAATTGAGGTTACCTCATATGCTTGATCTTTTTAATGTCTTTCGTGAAAATAAGGATACCGATAATTGTGCCAAAATGCTAGAAGAAGAATGCATTAAAATGTTTGGCACTAAATCTTTGAATGATGAGCATGATTGCAATGTTGTTAGTACGAACTGTTTGAATATCCATAGTACTAATGATGATTGCACTAGTCATGATGAAAATGTCTCTTATAAGCATGTCAATTTTTGTGGAGTGCATAGAGTTTGCAAGTACACGCCAAATAGGGAAGATAGATTTTGCAAGAGGCATAAGTATTTAGAAACTAAATGGTTGCAAGAAAGACTAGATGTTTGTGCTAAAAATTTAATTTTTCTTAGCCATCCTTGTGAACTTTGCAATGAACGTGGTCATTTAAATATCCAATGCAAATTGTTTCATGATTGAATCGTGTCCAAAAATTGTGATGACTTGATTTCCCTTGCGCATCATAATGAACTTAGTTTGCTTCTGGGTTATGAAGAAATGAAACGTATAACTAAGGATATTCCAGAATTTTCCGTTGATAAAGTTCTTGATTTTGTTCTAGAAGAAATTTATATGTATTGTGCGGTGAATTGCATCGAAAATCCTTATATTACCAATTACATAAAGACAAGAAAAAAATAGAAGATGAAGAGAGTACAATGAAAGGGAAGAGATTTCGCAATATCCTCCTATTATTTCTTATGGTGAATCAGATAACGAGGAGGAGCCTTCTATTCAACCAATCTCATTAATAAGGAGCTCCAAAAAGAGGATTAAACACACACACACGATGCGAAGAAGAAAAGAAAAGACAAAGAAGCAAAGGTAAAAAGGTATCCCTCCCAAATGATGTTGCTCCTATTATTCATTGTGATGATGATAATTGCTATACTATTGGTGCTATCCATACTATTAATGATGAGAGTGATTATGCTTATGATATGAAAAGGCCCAAGCTTGGGGATGCCATGTTTGATGAGAATGACAAGTTTGAGAATTTATTTGCTGCAATTAATGATTGTCCCAGGCTTGGGAATGCTATGTTTTATGAAGATGATATGTTTAACCTCCCAACTTTTGATATGCAAATTTGTTATGATGATAGCATGCCTCCTATTTGTGATGGTTATATTGATGAAAGTGGGTTTGGAAGAGTGTCAACTTTAGGAAGTAATGATCCCACTATATTGGAGGTGTCGAATCTTATTGTGACAATTATGAAAGTGGATTTGGAGAGGTCATGACTTTATTTAGTCATGATTCCACTATCTTGGAAGAGGTTTTAATTGATTATGATGAGAACAAAGTTGCTACTTATGATGATTATTGTGATGACACTTATGCTATAAAAAGTAGTGATGATTATATTAAAACTTGCCATGATTATGATTACCCTTTTTCTAAACCTTACTCTTTTAATGTGGAAACAATTTATAGTATTTGAGTTTCTTATGATACTCCCACTATTCCGAATGAGAAGAATTTTGCTTATGTGGAGAGTAGTAAATTTTCTATGCTTGTAGATAATGAAAAGAATGCTTTATGTGGTGGTTATATTGTTGAATTCATTCATGATGCTACTGAAAATTATTATGAGGGAGGAACATATGCTCGTAGGAATTCCAATAATATCATGTTTCCTCTCTATGTGCTTAATGTTTCAAAGTTATGTTTGTTTTGCCTTCCTATGCTAGTTGATTATTGTTCCCATAAGTTGTTTGCTCACAAAATCCCTATGCATAGGAAGTGGGTTAGACTTAAATGTGCTAGTCATATTCTTCGTGATGCTCTCTTTATGTTTCAGTTCTTATCTTTTATGTGAGCATCATTGAAATCTTCATGCCTAGCTAGGGGCGTTAAACGTTAGCGCTTGTTGGGAGGCAACCAATTTTATTTTTGTTCTTTGCCTTTTGCTCCTGTTTAGTAATAAATAATATATCTATCCTATGGTTATATGTTATGTTTTAATGAGTGTTTGTGCCAAGTAGAACCTCTGGGAAGACTTGGGTGAAGTCTTTGCGATCTTGCTGTAAAAAACAGAAACTTTTGCGCTCACGAGATTAGCTGCCATTTTTACTAGAGAGTGCTTTTCGGTTGATTCTTTTTGAAAATGATTAATAGAAAAATTCCTCACGTCCACCAATTTATTTCAGAATTTTTGGAGTTACAGAATTATTCGAATGATACAGATTACTACAGACTGTTCTGTTTTTGACAGATTCTGTTTTCTATGTGTTGTTTGCTTATTTTGATGAATCTATGAGTAGTATCGGAGGGTATGAACCATAGAGAAGTTATAATACAGTAGATATTACACCAATATGAATTTAGAATGAGTTCACAATAGTACCTAAGTGGTGATTTATTTTCTTATACTAACGGAGCTTATGAGTTTTTTGTTGAGTTTTGTGTTGTGAAGTTTTCAAGTTTTGCGTAAAGATTCGATGGACTATGGAATAAGGAGTGGCAAGAACCTAATCTTGGGGATGCCCAAGGCACCCCAAGGTAATATTCAAGGACAACCAAGAGCCTAAGCTTGGGGATGCCCCGGATGACATCCCCTCTTTCGTCTTCGTTCATCGGTAACTTTACTTGGAGCTATTTTTTATTCACCACATGATATGTGTTTTGCTTGGAGCGTCATTTATTTTGTTTTTTTATTGATGTTTGAATAAAATACCAATATCTGAAATTCTTAAATGTTAGAGAGTCTTCACATAGTTACATAATTATTCAACTACTCATTGATCTTCTATCTTTTGGAGTAGTTTGTCGTTTGCTCTAGTGCTTCACTTATATCTTTTTAGAGCACGGTGGTGGTTTTATTTTATAGATATTATTGATCTCTCATGCTTCACTTATATTATTTTGAGAGTCTTTTAGAACAGCATGGGAATTTTCTTTGGCTATAAAATTAGTCCTAATATGATAGGCATCCAAGATGGGTATAATAAAAACTTCCATATAGAGTGCATTGAATACTATGAGAAGTTTGATACTTGATGATTGTTTTGAGATATGAAGGTGGTAATATTAGAGTCGTGCTAGTTGAGTAATTGTGAAATTGAGAAATACTTGTGTTGAGGTTTGCAAGTCCCATAGCATGCACGTATGGTAACCGTTGTTTGACAAATTTGAAGCATGAGGTGTTCTTTGATTGCCTTCCTTATGAGTGGCGGTCGGGGACGAGCGATGGTCTTTTCCTACCAATCTATCCCCCTAGGAGCATGCGCGTAGTGCTTGGTTTTGATGACTTGTAGATTTTTGCAATAAGTATGTGAGTTCTTTATGACTAATGTTAAGTCCATGGATTGTACGCACTCTCACCCTTCCATCATTGCTAGGCTCTTCGGTACCGTGCATTGCCCTTTCTCACCTCGAGAGTTGGTGCAAACTTCGCCGGTGCATCCGAACCCCGTGATATTATACGCTCTATCACACATAAGCCTCCTTATATCTTCCTTAAAACAGACACCATACCTACCTATTATGGCATTTCCATAGCCATTCCGAGATATATTGCCATGCAACTTTCCACTGTTCCGTTTATTATGACATGCTTCATCATTGTCATATTGCCTTGCATGATCATGTAGTTGACATCGTATTTGTGGCAAGGCCGCCATTCATAATTTTTCATACATGTCACTCTTGATTCATTGCCCATCCCGGTACACCACCGGAGGCACTCATATAGAGTCATATTTTGTTCTACTATCGAGTTGTAATCCTTGAGTTGTAAATAAATAGATATGTTATGATCATCATTATTAGAGCATTGTCCCGTGGGAGGAAAAAAGAGAGAGAAAGGCCAAAAAAAGAGAAGGCCCAAAAAAAGGCCAAATAAAAAAAGAGAAGGCCCAAAAAATGAGAGAAAAAGAGAGAAGGGGCAATGTTACTATCCTTTTTTTCCACACTTGTGCTTCAAAGTAGCACCATGATCTTCATGATAGAGAGTCTCTTATTTTGTCACTTTTATATACTAGTGGGAATTTTTCATTATAGAACTTGGCTTGTATATTCCAACGATGGGCTTCCTCAAATGCCCGAGGTCTTCGTGAGAAAGCAAGTTGGATGCACACCCACTTAGTTTCTTTTGTTGAGCTTTCATCCATTTATAGCTCTAGTGCATCCGTTGCATGGCAATCCCTACTCCTTGCATTGACATCAATTGATGGGCATCTCCATAGCCCATTGATTAGCCGCGTCAATGTGAGACTTTTGCCCTTTTTGTCTTCTCCACACAACCTCCATCATGATATTCTATTCCACCCATAGTGCTATGTCCATGGCTCGCGCTCATGTATTGTGTGAAAGTTGAAAAAGTTTGAGAATACTAAAGTATGAAACAAATGCTTGGCTTGTCATCGGGGTTATTCATGATGAGAGCATTTTGTGTGACGAAGATGGAGCATGGCCAAACTATATGATTTTGTAGGTATGAGCTTTCTTTGGCTATGTTATTTTGAGAAGACATAATTGCTTGGTTAGTATGATTGAAGTATTATTATTTTTATGTCAATATTAAACTTTTGTCTTGAATCTTTCGGATCTGAACATTCATGCCACAATAAAGAAAATTACATTGAAAATTATGTTAAGTAGCATTCCACATAAAAAATTCTGTTTTTATCATTTACCTACTCGAGGACGAGCAGGAATTAAGCTTGGGGATGCATGATACGTCTCCAACGTATCTATAATTTTTGATTGTTCCATGCTATTATATTATCCATCTTGGATGTTTTATATGCATTTATATGATTTTTAGGACTAACCTATTAACCTAGAGCCCAGTGCCAGTTTCTGTTTTTTCCTTGTTTTTGAGTATCGCAGAAAAGGAATACCAAACGGAGTCCAATTGACGTGCCAATTTTTTATGACTTTTTATGGACCAAAAGAAGCCCCAAGAGTAAAAGAGTTGGGCCAGAAGAGTCCCGGGCCGTCCACGAGGGTCGGGGGCGCGCCATACCCCCTGGGTGCGTCCCCCTATCTTGTGGACGACTTAGAGACCCCCCTGACGTGAGACCTACGCCAAAAATTCCTACAAATACAGAAACCTCCAGAAAATAACCTAGATGGGGAGTTCCGCCGCCGCAAGCCTCTGTAGCAACCAAAACCAATCGGGACCCTGTTCCAGCACCTTGCCGGAAGGGGGATCCCTCACCGGTGGCCATCTTCAACGTCCCGGCGCTCTCCATGACGAGGAGGGAGTAGTTCACCCTCGGGGGTGAGGGTATGTACCAGTAGCTATGTGTTTGATCGCTCTCTCTCGTGTTCTTGATTTGGCATGATCTTGATGTACCGTGAGCTTTGCTATTATAGTTGGATCTGATGATGTTTCTCCCCCTCTATCTCTTGTAATGGATTGAGTTTTCCCTTTGAAGTTATCTTATCGGATTGAGTCTTTAAGGATTTGAGAACACTTGGTGTATGTCTTGCATGTGCTTATCTGTGGTGACAATTGGATATTCACGTGATCTACTTGATGTATGCTTTGGTGATCAACTTGCGGGTTCAGTGACCTTGTGAACTTATGCATAGGGGTTGGCACATGTTTTCGTATTGACTCTCCGGTAAAAACTTTGGGGCACTCTTTGAAGTACTTTGTGTTGGTTTGAATAGATGAATCTGAGATTGTGTGATGCATATCGTATAATCATACCCACGGATACTTGTGGTGACATTGGAGTATCTAGGTGACATTGGGGTTTTGGTTGATTTGTGTCTTAAGGTGTTATTCTAGTACGAACTCTAGGATAGATCGAACGGAAAGAATAGCTTCGTGTTATTTTACTACGGACTCTTGAATAGATCAATCAGAAAGAATAACTTTGAGGTGGTTTCGTACCCTACAATAATCTCTTCGTTTGTTCTCCGCTATTAGTGACTTTGGAGTGACTCTTTGTTGCATGTTAAGGGATAGTTATATGATTCAATTATGTTATTATAGTTGAGAGAACTTGCACTAGTGAAAGTATGAACCCTAGGCCTTGTTTCAATGCATTGCAATACCGTTTCTGCTCACTTTTATCGCTTGTTACCTTGTTGTTTTTATATTTTCATATTACAAAAACCGATATCTACCATCCATATTGCACTTGTATCACCATATCTTCGCTGAACTAGTGCACCTATACAACTTACCATTGTATTGGGTGTGTTGGGGACACAAGAGACTCTTTGTTATTTGGTTGCAGGGTTGTTTGAGAGAGACCATCTTCATCCTACGCCTCCCACGGATTGATAAACCTTAGGTCATCCACTTCAGGGAAATTTGCTACTGTCCTACAAACCTCTGCACTTGGAGGCCCAACAACGTCTACAAGAAGAAGGTTGTGTAGTTGACATCACATATTTATAGCAAATAAACTCCTGAATCTTGTCGATGACGGTAATGTCACATAGGACGCAGGCGGTGGGCCAGATCATGATGGCTCTAGGCCACGTAATGAGAAACTTGGCCTAGGTAGGCCCATGCACAACCTCACCTGGTCAGCGAAAATGGCTTCAAAGGAAGGACACGAGAGACACACACCCCATAGTCAAGGAGGTCGGGGGATTCAAGCAAGGAGGTCTCAAGATGCGAGGAAAGTCGCGCCCACACTAAGAGGAGCCCGGCGAAGATCTAGGGTCACGACGCATGCGACCTTCGCCACGCTCACTGACGGGGCCAAGACCCTGGGGTGGCTAACCAAGCAGGATCAAGTGAAGGGATGGACCAAAGCCAGGGGGCCAAACAAGGGCGAAACGGACTTTGTGGCGACTTGCTCCTCAAGACGAGGATGGTGGCAGCCTAGATCGCATCTCCCCCTGTAAAACCCTAACCTCCCCGGTCTATAGAAAGGGAGGTAGGGTAACTCCTAGGCCATCTCTTCTAGAGAAGAACAACTCTCGGTATCCTATCACCGTTGTTGAAATATATTGCCCGCCTCCCTCCATCAGTTCAAACTGATGGGTGAACTGGTTAGGTGCATAAACCCTGAACCTCTTGGTTGTAAGTTTATGCACCTAACTAGTTCACCCATGAGTCCGAACTAATGGAGAGAGGTGGGCAATATATTTCAACACTCCCCCTCATGTCTAGGCTATTTCAGTCCTTAGACGTGGGATCGATGTAGGCCGCAGAATCGTTTTTATTTAATACTGTGTTGGCAGTGTCATGGATTTGTCACGACAGATGTCCTAGTGTGAGGACTTAGTTGTGAGGCCAACGCATCTATGTGGTAGCTTGAGAGGAGTTGATCGGGATGAGAAACGCGAGGCGGATTAACAAGACAAGGGTTCAGACAGCTTCGGGCCTCGGGAAACATCATCCGGTAATTAATAGCCCTACATGCTGTTTGTGGCTAGTTCTCATTATACTTATGAGGGAGTTGCCGCATAAACTGGCTCTCCTCTGGTTGTGTCTAGCCTTAGAGATTATTTCTTGCCCCTCTTGGGGTGCCCTGCCCCTCCTTATATAAGTTGGAGGGGCGGGTTACATGTGGAGTCCTAGTCGGATTAAGACTTAAAACTATTCTGACTTCTTGTCACGGGCTTCTCTCCATGGGCTTCTTAACGTCTTGGGCTTCTTAACATCTTGCGCTTATTAACCCCAAGCGACTCTGTCTGCCGGGTTATAACTGTCTGTCGGGTTATAACTATCTGTCAGGTTATAACTGTCCGCCGGCTTACAATCTGCCGGCTTATAATCTGCTGGGTCACCAATGAGTCACCGGGCTCGGGCGGTTTACCAATGAAACACCAAGTCTTAGTTGGGTCATATCTCCGACCGGGTCATACTGCGGGGTATATCCCCGACATCAGCCCCCAGTTTAATTTGGATTTATCCATGTTAAACTGATCCTAATCATCCTTAAGTCCTTGTTATTTCTATCTTCTAGAAAATCCAGGTCAATAGGCCAGCCTCATAATCAATTTGCTGACATTGGCTTCTCACAGAAAAATATTGTGAAGAATAAACTGTTTGATTCAGCTCCCAATGCTTAAAAAAATATTGGCCTTGAAATACTCATCTGATTTTCAGCCGGCTGGTAGAACTTGCCGGTTTATCATTGCCAAAATATCCGGTTTGTAAATATTGATGGCACCGGGTCATAATTGTTGCTAACATCAAGCTTGAAAATGTACCTCCCTTATATGCATATCACTTGTAGCCCCCAAATCTTAAGAAGATAGCGTAGTAACAGTTTAAGACTTGCTTCAATATAAATGTTGCAACCTTGAAGAAATCCAGGTTGTTCATCACAGTCACTAGTCAAAACTGAATATTCCACATATGTAGCCCCAAGTGTCGGGTTGTCATGCTTGCAGCAACCTGGGACTTGTAATTGCCTTATGCTCATAAAAAACTTCAACCAGTATAGCCCCCAAGGGCCGGGTCATTATGCAATAATGAGCAGGGACTTTGTAGATATGATCATGTAGACTTTTAACAGCAATGTGTAGCCTCCAAGGGCCGGCTCAGTAAGATAATACTGACCTGGGACTTTATATATATTTCATTGAAAATAACATCATATGATGTAACCCTCACCATGGGGCTCAAGACCTCTTGGCTCTGATACCATATTGAATTCGTGCTCCAGCTAACTCATCCAAAAGTCTGAACTATGGGAGAGGGTCGGGCATTATACTCCAACATCTCGGTCCGATCTGCCTATTCTAGGGAGTGGGAGCATCAGTATGGAGATAAATTAAGACATTCTAATGGGATGGGCGGACCACGGAAAATCTAATCTGGAGCAAGATATGGAAGTTATCTTGTCAGGAAAAGGTCAAAAAAATTATATGGCATACGTTGCATGGTACACTTCCATGTCGGGGTACGCTTGCAAACAGACATATGAAGATCTTGCCTATTTGTCCTACTTGTTTGGAGGGTCTAGAAGATTCAAAGCACATGCTTTTCCTCCGTAGAAAAGCCAGGGAGGTGTAGGCTTGGGATGGATGATATTGTTGATAAATCATGTGAGGTCAATCGTGCAGGAGAAGCGGTGTTGGAATATTTACTACTTCTACTCGACCAACAACTGTTGATTTTGGGTCATCACAATGTGCACGAAATGATTGCTCTCTCAGCATGGTATCTATGGTGGTAGAGACGAAAATTGGTGCATAAGGAGACAACACAGAATGCACATCAGATCTCTATGGGGATTCTTGCTCTTACATCAAATTTTGTTAATGCATCATCCCCCGGGGCTTTTATGAAAAAGGGGGGTTGGTCCCACCCTCCCAGGGGATTTGTGAAACTTAATGTTGACGCTTCTTTTGACCACGACCTCCTGAAGGGCACAATAGGGGCGCTCCAGAGAGACGACAAAGGTAGGTTTATAACTAGAGGGAACGGGAAGATTGACTATAACGCGGATGTTTTGATGGCGGAAGCTTCAACTCTTAAATTTGGTCTAACATTGGCGCAGAGGGCGGGATGCAATCGCCTTACTATTAACTCGGACAATTTGGAGGTAATTGTAACCATGCAGGACGGAGGACGGTCGGCGGGTGCGACGGCGGCAATCTTCGATGATTGTTTTCATTATGCCTGTTATTTCATTAGTACTAGATTCGAACATTGTAATAGAGAAGCAAATAAAGTAGCTCATGAGCTCGTTAGATTAGCTAGATTTTCCGACCTTTAAATAAAATTGTAACGATCCTCACAGACGATGTACTGGTTATTTCAAATGAATAAAGGTTCCGTTTTATAAAAAAATACACATATACCCAAATATGCTCTAACAAGGAGCAGCCGATCAGGTACACCCCCTGCCCTGATAGACGCTTAGCGTCTCCCTCACATGAGTTAACCTCCTTGATATACCATCTTGGGAATTTTATGCCATACAATAAGTTAAATATGATCCCGCAATTTGTCACTTAACTGTTTCAACCAATTGTTTGCCTCCACAAATTACGAACAAGCATTCTTCATTTCCTGCTACAGATAAAAAGTCAGAAAAAAGATTGAGCTGGTTATTTTTAAGGACAATATATTAATATTAGGTTGGTATCAAGTACCCCACTCTATTCAAGAACATAATGTCAAAGGCTAGTCATCCAGGATGCACATAGCTAAATTATTACAAGGAAAAAACATGACCCCAAGAGTCATGACAGAGCGATTAACCACACGCAACAAAGAAAACACCCATACCATGATAAATGTTCTAAAAAATGACGCATCCACGAAGCGAGCGTCGACGCCAACAAATCCAACCACTAAGACGAGATCATGCATTTTCACTCTAGACAGCAAGCTTGCGCAATCTTTATGAAATACCTTCAAGAAATACCTAGTTTTCACCCTAGAGGCCAAGATCAGCACCCAATGAGCAACATCAAATTGAGTCATCTTATGTTGTTGTCCCAAGTGTCGAGCTAGTATACAATACCTCACAACCTTGACACGCCGAACACGAACCGAACACCCATACAACTTGTTTTGTGCCTTCCAAGACCACTTGGATCCACATG
Source organism: Triticum aestivum (assembly GCF_018294505.1). NCBI lineage: Eukaryota > Viridiplantae > Streptophyta > Magnoliopsida > Poales > Poaceae > Triticum > Triticum aestivum. The sequence continues at coordinate 77,034,379 of NC_057811.1, read as the reverse complement.
ACAACCATGTTTGTATTAATGAATATAAAAGAGAATGAATTTGAATATAGTACATTGATGAATAACAACCATGTTTGTATTAACTTTAGATTTTATATTCATTAATAATAAAGATATTGATGTTGCAAATCACGAGATGTGACAGAGGGGAATCTTATTAAAACCATTTGTCTTGCAGATTTGCTTTTATGCGGAAAATACTACCGATCTATTCATCAACTGTTATAGCAGTATAATTAACACCAGAAGTAACAAAAAATACATTCATGTCCATTGACCACCTAGACACGACGACTACCATCACTGATGCGAGCCAAACATGTGCCGCTGTTATTGCATCTTCGTCATCAGATACGGGTAAACCATGTTATAGTAGATAATCAATCTATTGATGTAGAAAAACCACGGAAGTCTTGATAATGTAGAAGTAGACTTGGTTTAAGTTGTCTTATTAATTTAGGATTAATATCCAAATGCGAATTGTTCTTAATATTTTTGCAGAAAATTCGATTTTATTACTGGACTACTGTATTCAAAATCTTTCTCTTTTACCCATAAAAAAAGAAATCCAATAACTTCCGAACGTTCGGATTTTGAGCATATCGTCCCGAACGTTTTTACATGGCAACTTTAGTTCGTAGGGGATGGCAACTTTAATTGATAGGGGATGGCAACTTTTTCTTTTTTCGTTATTTTGTCAGAAAATTGCCATGTTTCCCTAATGTCATGCAAACTAAACTTGTCACCTAAAACGTTCGGGTTGCCATGCTTAAATCCCGAACGTTCGGGAGTTATCATTACCGTAAAAAAATCGTTCTCTTTTACCAGAGTATTCAAATTCGTATAGACTGACACTGTCCGAGTCCGGGCCAGGTATGTTCGCTTCGGCGGTACATAGCAAGAAGTCTGATCTGCAACCTGCACTGAAATATCTGAAAGACCGGCTCTGCGGAGAAGCTCTGTGAACTAGTCGCCGCTTGGATCGTTCACACAAATATCCTCTTGGAATAAATCAGACATCGTTCTTCTAGACACAACTGGGCGTATGCAAGACAATGAGCCACTCATGAGGGCACTCTCCAACCGAAAAAGGTTTACACCCCGCTTTATATATGAAACACTGACCATACAAGCATACTGATACAAACACACGCCACCGCAGCACACAACACATACCCAAGACAAGATACAAAGGTGCCGAGCACCGCCACACCACCCCAACAACTACCAAACAATATAAATCACTTGGAGCCAATGGAGACCTCCATCACGAGCTATCCTCCGAGGAGGCGAGGCGGATAACGGCGGAGGAAGGACTCCAAGACGGTGCCTCCAGAAGGGCACAACCATGTGTAGCCGCCACCGTCCGATCCCGAAGATCAAGTTTTCACCCGAAGCATCACGAAGGAGTGGGAACACCGCGACGGAGCCTTCATCAAGGATACGGCGTCCACAGACGTTGCCACCATCGGCCCCTGAGCAAGTGGTGTACCTCGGCGCTCACACCCCTCCGACGCACCCAGGGGCGGAGCCCAATGGGCCAACCTATAGCACAGGCTACAGGGTCCGATTTCATTTTACGTACTAAATATCAGGTGGGCCGAAAAGTGTGCTACAGGGCCGATCATACCAGGCGCATCAGGCCTCCTTAGGTCCGATTCCAGCAGCCCATCGAGCACAATGAACGATCCATCTGGTGTCCCCTGTAGGCTGTAGCGAACAAAACAACCGATCTGACTAAAACAACCACGTCTCCTCATCTCCTAATCTATCCCGACTCGGCGACTCCCGATTCATCGACTTGTGCAGTGGCCGGCGGCGATAGATCGATCCGCAGATTGAGAACTTGTGCAGCGGCGGCCGGCGAACCAAGAGGCAAAATCTAGCTAATACTTCTAGTCTTCTACTGTACTACTGTAGTCTGTAGGCTGTAGCTAATCTTTCTACAGATTTAAATATTGGAATTGATATGTTCCTAGTCCTGATGAATTGACGATTTGTGCCAGCCGGCAGGACAGATCCGTTCCTCTCTTCTTGGTTGATCCAATCATCCGAACGTCCGCACAGCTACGGCAGCCGACACCGGCGGCGTCGTAATTTTCTCTTCTTCTTCTCTTACAATATGAGTAGCAATGTGCTTTTCATTTTTTTTCTAGATTACGGTCCCGTATTATATGTATGAAATTGTTGCAAGTAGATTGAATCTTATTTAAATATATTTGAATGTATCATGTATGTGTTTTGGCAAAACGTTGGGCAATAGCTATTGTTTAACTTGTAATTACGCATACTTCATTGGATTCAAACTTTTAGATATCTTATTTGTAATTTATTTGTTCAATGCAGATAATATGGATAAGTTTCTTCTCAAAAGAAAGGCCACATCACAAGTTACTCCAGAAGACATAAATTGGGAGGAGGAGATTCAATATGACCCAGGCAAGAGGAAACTGATAGAACATTATCATCCAAATTTGAAAGATCTGGTAAGAAGAAAATACTTGCTTAATGGACCTTGTCAGCCAAAGGATGTTGATTTTCCATATTCAAGTTTTGGGGCTAAGAGGAGAAGATTCAATCCTGAATGGTATAAAGATCATGGAAGTTGGCTTGAATACAGCGAAGAGAAGAAAAAGGCATATTGCTTTTGTTGTTTTTTATTTAGGGATCGCAGCCACAAGAAAGAAGCTGGGTATGAGGCATTTGTTCTGAATGGTTGGGATACTTGGAGCATTCCAACAAGGCTAAAAGATCATGTTGGTGAGCCAGGTAGCGTCCATGATCAAGCAATGAAAAAATGTACTGCTTTACTAAAAAGAGATCAACACATTGATGTTGCTATGCAAGTCCATGATCAAGCTTCGAAGGTTGCATATTTTACTCGACTAAATGCATCAATTGACACAGCTAGACTACTGTTAAAGCAAGGGTTGCCTTTCCGCGGCCATGATGAGTCAAAGAACTCGCATAATAAAGGGAATTTCTTGGAAGTTCGTGACTTCTTAGCTGAGCATGATCCAGTTGTTGGCAAGGCTATGGGAAAAGATGCTGCACAAAATGCTCTTATGGTTGCTCCTCAAGTCCAGAAAGATATTTCTGAAGGTTTTGCGCATGTGATAGTCCAATCTATTCTCAAAGAAGTTCACAATAATGTGTTTTGCTTGCTTGTTGATGAGTCTAGAGATGTCTCTTGCAAAGAACAAATGGCTGTGGCCTTGAGGTATGTTGATAGTTCTGGAGATTCTAAAGAAAGTTTTGTTGGTCTTGTTCATGTGAAAGAAACAACTTCTTCATACCTCAAGAGTTCAATTGATTCTCTTTTTGCAAAATATAAGCTGAGCTACAATCAAGTTAGAGGACAAGGATATGACGGTGCTAGTAACATGCGAGGTGAGTTCAATGGTCTCAAATCATTGATCATGAGAGAAAGTAGCACAGCTTATTATGTTCATTGCTTTGCTCATCAACTTCAGTTAGTTGTTGTGGCTGTTGTAAGAAAGCATAAAGGAGTTAGTAATTTCTTCAGTATGATTTCTACCTTGTTAAATGTTGTGGGTGGTTCTTCCAAGCGAAGGGACATGATTAGAGATATAAATCTTGAAGAAATCAGCAGGGCTTTAGGGTGTGGGCAGCTTACAACGGGAACAGGTCTAAATCAAGAGCAATGCCTTCAAAGACCCGGAGACACTCGTTGGGGTTCACATGCTAAAACACTTAAGAGTTTGGCTGCCATGTTCAGGTCAGTTATTAAAGTTCTTGAATTTGTTGAAGAAGAAGACACCGATAGAACAAATAGAGACCAATCAATTGGTCTTCTAATGTAGTTTCAATCTTTTGACTTTGTCTTCTATTTGCATCTCATGTTGACAATCCTCACTACTACCAATACATTGTCATTAGCATTGCAATGGAAGGATCAAGACATAGTGAATGCCACGAAATGTGTCCAGTCAACTAGAACAGTTTTGAATGAACTTAGAGAAAATGAATGGGACACTTTGGTAGGTGAAGTTCATGTGTTTTGTGAGAAACATGATATTATAGAGTTTGACATGGAAGAAGCATATGTGAATCCAAAAAAGAGAAGGCAGATAACTGGAATTACCAACAAACATCACTATCAAGTTGATTGCTTCAACAATGTTTTTGATTGGCTAGTTCAAGAGCTTGACAATAGGTTCAGTGAGACATCCTCTAACTTGCTTGTTTGGTCAGCAGCTTTGAGTCCAAGAGACTCATTTCGTGATTTCAATTTGGAGAATCTTATGAGTTTGGCTAACTTATACCCTCAGGATTTTGATTCCAGGGATTTGAGGGATCTTGATAAGGATCTACGGCTCTATATTGCTGATGTGCGCACAGATGATAGCTTTTCCAACATAGCAACAATCACCGAGCTTTCGAAAAAAATGGTGCAGACGAGGAGGCATATTATGTACCCTTTGTTCTATCGGTTGTTGAAATTAGTAATTGTGTTACCTATTGCTACTGCTACAGTTGAGAGGTGTTTCTCAGCAATAAAATTGGTCAAAACTTGCTTGCGCAATCGCCTCAACGATGACAGCTTGAGTGATGATGTTATTTGTTATGTGGAGAAGGAAGAAATGAAAAAGGTCACCAATGATCAAGTGGTTGAGTATTTCATGGCTCGAAGGAAGAGAATGTACTAAAGGTAATTTATAACATTTTAGCAAATTTAAGTACTTTGATTTTGGCATTTTATCATATTCTACTCAAAATTTTAATTCTAGTTTTGTTATTGTAGGTTAATAAACCATTGTGTCCGATGATGTGTTTTCGAATTCCAGAATGCAAGACATGCTTTTCAAGTAATTTTTTTTGTTTGATTTGGCATTACATTAAACAGTTTGAATGTTGCATTTTGCTTTTAACTTTTTACAATTTGACTTCTATTATGTTCGGTAATGCGTATTACAAGCTATGAAATACACCTTTATTTAATGCATCGGTTGCTTGCAAAATTTATGCCATGGTTAAGTAGTGCATCAGGGTAAGATTAGCTCCAGATCCGCCCCTGGACGCACCCTAGCTCCGCCAACTACCCGCGTAGCCATGGTTGCGCACCAACACCTGAGACGCGTGCTCCGCCCATAAACGCCATATCTCCCACTGCTAGGGCCGCCGCCTTGTATCCAGACACCCCCAAGACCAGCCAAAGTGACCGGCTTTGGTCCAAAGGACGCACCCGACAGCCAAAACCGCAACATGCGTGCCGCCTCAAACAACGCCAGAGCTGCATCAGCCCGCACACGGTCGGGGAAAGGGGAAGGAGGGGAAGCGGACACATCCACGACCGTGCCGGTGACGGGTGGCCCTAGCTCGTCGGCACCTCCCATCCCTCTAGCCTACCTCCCCACCAGACACCCCCTGTCGCCCCACCTCGGCTGCCGGCGCAGCTCCACGTGAGGCCACCAACACACACCTGTCCGTCGGCAAGGAAAACCTAAAGGTCCGCCGCCAACCACCAAGAAAGCTCACCGGGGGGGCCCATCCGCGCTGCACGCCGCCGCCCGGCCGCTGGAACACCTAGAGACCGGCTAGCCCGCCCACCGACCTGCCGCAGCTGCAACGCTGCAGCCCGTGCCGCCCTCGGCCCCCGTCGCCTAGCCCCAGATCTGGCCGCGCTGCAGGATCTGGCCGCACCGCCGCCGATGCTAGAGAGCCAAGCACGCCCCATCATATGGCCGCCCGCCGCAGGGAAGTAGAGGTGCCGGAGCTCCGCCTCTGCCTGCTGCACCGCCGTGTCGCCCGGCACAGCTCCACGCTTCGACCTGAGGCCCCAGCTCGCGCCAGCACCGCCCGAACAGGAGGACTATGAGGCCCCGCTGCCGCTGGCGACGCCCGGCCGCGCCCTCGGGCAGCGGCGAGATCCAAGCTCATCAATCGCAATAACCTGGATCTTATTTTGTTTGTTGGAGAAGCGCTGGTGGGAAACGATGCTGTTGATCAGCTCACCAAGTTTAGCCAGAAACTAACAGACCTTTCCACTGCTCCCACTGCTAGATCAATACTACCTCCGTCATGGTTTATTCGTCCCCTTTGTAATTTGTGTTAAATTTTGATCAAAGGTTTAAATGACAAAATGTTAGTACATATCAACGAAAATTATATCGTTGGATTCGTATTTGAATATAGTTTTCAATGATAGATTTTTTTGTGACATGCATAAACACTTTGTTAGTTAATTTTATGATCAAAATTTGGCACAGATTACAATGGGGACAATTAAATCAGGACGGAGGTAGTAGATGGCATCCTGCTTACCAAGTTTGACACCATTGATGACAAGGTAGGAGCAGCGCTTTCCATGGTGTCCGTATGTGGAGCTCCTGTCATGTTCGTTGGCTGTGGTCAGTCTTACACTGACCTCAAGAAGCTCAACGTAAAATCCATTGTCAATACCCTCCTGGAGTGAATGCTGCGTGCTGCACTCAGATATTTAGTTCCTAAATAACCTTCTTTTATCTGTAATTCATGGTTTGCTACTTATGTAAGGGCTGGAACTAGAAATTTCTATGTGTTACTTTTAAGATAATAATTTTCCATTGTGTGATCATTTGACTCTTATTTACTTGCTAGCTAAGATTACATGCAATTATTGTCTACTTGACCTTTGGCGCAAGAAGATTATGGTAGAAGTATAATTGAGCTCAGAGTAACAGTTGGTGTGCTGTTCAAATCTTTCCATGAAGTGTTAGTAGTAAAATTTATGACTATCATCTTTGTAATCTTCTTTCCGATGTTCTTTTGAGCATGAACTATTTGATCATCCTAATTTTGGCTAACAACATTTTTTTTACTTTCTTTCTCTATGGAAATAACGAGCATTGCATAAGGTTTTTTTCATTTTATCCTACTGCGCGCAGTCACGCCTACTGAATTTGTCGCTTCAGTTTTGGTACTTTATCGCTTTCAGTTTTCTGGTGCTCTGTCGCTTCAGTTTCAGTCATACTTTCTTTCTCTATCTGTACAATTTTGGTGCTTTGTCGCTTCAGTTTCAGTCGTACCTCTTCTGCACATACTAAATTGTCTCCTGAGGATGCCACGTGTAAGATATAGCAAATGGAATAATTTTCTGCTATACAATAGGGATATTACAAGCAGGTAGCCCGTAGAGGCCTAACAGTGTCAGTCGTCCTTCACCCGACTCCCCACCGTGATTGCTTTATCTTCATCATCACCATGCCAGCTGCATTTCACTGTACTACTGACTTTATGACTTGGTATATCAGCTTTCGACAACGGTAGTACATTGTGATGTTTTCAGATTTTCTTGAAGTTTCCTGATGCTCATCTAGCTCTGGGTGCTTGCCCCGAGAGCATGCTGGAACTCGGCTCTGTTCTCCTGGCTGTTTTCTCGTCATATGGTTTGCAAATCTGGGCCTTGGGTCTTCAGTAAAAATAGCATGGGATAGGTACATGGATCAGTCGTGGAAAAAAGATAGAAAGAAAAAACTATCACTGGACATGAAATTTTTATTATGAGTGAGAATTTTAGAGCTCCAAGCAGAGTTATTTTTATTGAAATACTTACCTCAACTTGTTTCATATTGAAATACGAAATTTTTCATCGCTCTCGCGACGCTGCACCTCCCCCTCGCCATAGCCGCCACCACCACAGATCTAGGGCCGCGGCATGCCTCCACGCCGGCGAGGGGTGCTAGCACTGGCTGCACCCACGCCTCCCCCACCCCAGAAGCTTGCGCCCGCCATATGCGAGAGATTCCCAGAGATCCTGCGGCTGATTTCTCCAGTCCCACAGGCGGTGCTCATGGCGACCAGAGCCAGGGGGTGGACGGAGCGCGCGACCAGGATCTGGGACGCCACCTTCGAGTGGATCCGGTGCGTGCAGGAGTGGAAGGCCGCGGACCGGGCGGTGGCGGTGGCGACCGAGCCGGAGGCAAGATCTGCGGCCGCGAAGGTCGCCGAGATTCACCGAAGGAGGGCGGATGTGGAGCAGAGGAAGCTGGCACGGCGAATCTACGAGGAGGCCACGTTGGAGGAGAGGGCAAGGATGCCCCCGTTTCCGTCCTCCCCGCCGGCCGAATTCGTGGTTTGGGCGAGGGCGGAAGCAAAATCGGAAGAGCCACGGCAGGCACTCCGCTGGGAATGCATCCTTGGCGTGATTCCACCGAGCGCATGAGGACGGTTGCGGGTGAGGCGAACCCACTGCCTCGCCGCGACATGCTGGAGCCGCCATTGTTTGGAGACCGCGGCGAGGTTCCACCGGGCGCTCGTTCGAGGTTTCGTGAGGGGATTTGTATCCCAAGGAAATAGGTTTGTCTGATGATCTCGCGGTCACCGATGGTATTGAAACCAGTGGAAATTAGGCAGAGCTTGTGCTCGGAGAATCGCGATTCGTCGTCGTCGGTGAGGTCCAAATCACCGGAGTTGGGGGATTTTTCCCCTGTGATGCGAATGAGGTCACCCAGGCGGTGGCGTGGGCCCCGTTGCCACGTCGCTCCCACCAATCAGGTGCGAGAAGGTGAAAACGCCTTTGGCGAATACGCCTCCTACTCACGACGTCGCGGATGAGACTATTTCTAGGGTTTTTGGACAGCTCTGGTCCATTACCTCCCCCCGCCGTCGCCAGCCTCGTCTTCTTCCACCAAGCAAACCACCACCACTCTAGGATGGCTTCGGAAAGATCTGGCTCGTTCCGGGTGTTTTTCTCCGTCTGATTTATTCCCAGTCAAGCATCTCCGCCCGTTTGATCCTCCTCCGACACAGCTCAAGATCATCAGGGAGGGAATTGGGGGCGGATCCAAGTCCTTTGCTCAGGCAGTCATGGCGGACAAGAATGTGCCGACTGGGGGCCTGAAACAGCGCGCACCGGCTCCGCAGAAGAACCCGGGCCGTCGTTAGGCCGCGGGGGCGGGGGGCTGTCGGTGTCAAAACCGGCGGATCTCGGGTAGGGGGTCCCGAACTGTGCGTCTAGGATCGATGGTAACAGGAGACGGAGGACGCGATGTTTACCCAGGTTCGGGCCCTCTTTATGGAGGTAATACCCTACTTCCTGCTTGATTGATCTTGATGAATATGAGTGTTACAAGAGTTGATCTACCATGAGATCGTAATGGCTAAACCCTAGAAGTCTAGCCTATGTGAATATGGTAATGAATCTGTCCTTATCCGGACTATACTCTCCGGTTTATATAGACACCGGAGAGATCTAGGGTTACATGAGGTCGGCTACATAGGAGGAAATCTTTATAACAGGTTGCCTAGCTTGCCTTCCATGCCAAGTAGAGTCCAATCCGGACACGGGTATTGTCTTCGGCCTTCGTATCTTCACGGCCCATCAGTCCGGCCCATGGATAACGGGTCGGACGCCCGAGGACCCCTTAGTCTAGGACTCCCTCAGTAGCCCCCGAACCAGGCTTCAATGATGAGGTGTTCGGCGTTCGGATTGTCTTCGGCATTGCAAGGCGGGTTCCCTTCTCCAAGTAATGTATTCGGCTGTTGACTCAATATTGTTCCCCTCGGCTTCTGTGCGCTAATAACTTTGTCTTCCACGTGTCGAGCGAATGCGGAAAGTCAGGGTATTTTTGCAAATAACACCCCGTCCATGCAAGGGAGCGCACCTATTAAAGATACTGGATCTCAGATCCATGCGACACCACAACGAGAAGATCCCCGGAGACTGCTAGGAGAAACCATTCCAACATGGCTAGCATTCCCGGCTCCTCCTCCCGTTCCAGCCCAAAGAAAAGCGAGTGGGAGAAGTGCTCTGTGTCTCATAGTCAGTTAGCAAAATTGCAAACGCAGGGATTTCTTCCTCCCGCGGATCTGGTCCTTGTTCGAGCAGGGCCGGCTTCCTTCAATGGTGTGACTCCGGCGGAGGACTCCCCCAATCCGTCCGGGGGGGAGCGAGTGTGCTTCGTCCCCTATCTGATAAGAGGCGTCGGATTTCCAGTCCACCCGTTCCTCCGAGGGCTTCTGGAATATTATGGCCTTCAGCTGCATAACTTCACTCCCGCCTCTATCCTGCACATCGCAGGTTATGTTGCTTTATGCGAGCTATTTCTGGGTGTTGAAGCCCATTTTGAACTATGGAGAAAATTGTTCTGTCTTGTCCCGCGTAACCATGAGGCATCAATATTTGAAGTGGGCGGAGCCAAAGTGTGACGCATCGCCGATACCGGATACCCGTCCGGCACACCAAGGAAGGCATCCAAAGAATGGCCTTCCGAGTGGTTCTATATCAAGGACGTTGCGCTTCCCGACCCAGTTCGAAAGGGTCTCCCTAAATTTGCAAGCGTTCCGCTAAAGAAACGCCACAGTTGGCGCCCCCGGAGCCTTGAGGAGGATGACAGTGCGGAGGTTCGTCAACTCTTGGGCGAGATAAAGACGCTCGCCCAGTCCGGATTAACAATGGTTGAGGTAATGGCGACCCCCATAACGCGAGGGGTTCAGCTGCTTCAATACAGAGGGCTCCCAATGTGGCACTACAACGGGGAGGACGACGCCTCCCGCTGCGGTCGAAAAGGTCCGGGCACCCCCACCGCTCTGGCCAAAATACTGGCCGAGCTGTTCAAAGGGGAGGAAGAGGAATTTCTTCGCATCAATCGCAGAGATGGATATTCTATGTATAATCCTCCCAGTTGGGTAAGCCCCAATCCTTCTGCTTTACTCATTTCGCTTCCCGGATTACCTTTGACAAATTTCTAATCCGCTTATAACAGCATTGGCGAAGAATCACCGAGGGGTTTTATAGCCCCGCCCCAAAGCCTGAGGACCACAACCGGGAGCTGGATCCCGGGTTCGAAGAAGATCCGGATATATTCGTGGTACTCGCGGAAGGGGTGTTTTACCAGGCGAGCTACGATGGCACGGAAGTGGCCATTATCACCGATTACCCTGGTCTTCTTCCTGCTTCCCACGTAAGTCGTTGAGAAAAAACCTCTCTCGAAAGAGCTTCCTCGCACTGCCTCACCCATCGCACTGTTTCGTGCTCCATAGGGGAGACGTTCGGCGCGTCACGCTACTCCAGGGGCGGCTCCAAAGAGGGCGGCTCCGGCGCCGAGCAAGGCTTCTAAAAGGAAGGTCGGTGAAGTCACGACCGGTCCCTCGTCCAAGAGGTAAGGATTTAAAGGTATACTTTAATAGTCACATCCAACTGTAACTTGTACGCTTGTTTGACACCAGGAAAAAGGTTCACCGGACTCAATCCGAGGGTCCAGCCAGCCGTACTCCCTGCCCCGTTGGAAAGGCGGGAGCCAACATAGGAAAAGTGCCGGACTGTCCTTCGGCCGAGGGTTCGGAGAATATGTCCGTTACCAACTCGGAAGTGGAGAGCGCCATGAATCATCGGCGCTGCAGGGCTGTTTTACGAGACCTTGAGTTTCCGGAAGAGGCATTCAATGCCTTCAGCTCGGTCGATGCGTACATCCGAACTGATCGAAACGGGCTTAGTAGAGCCACGAAGCAGTATTTAAAAGTTGTGCGGGTAAGTTTTCTTTGTCCGAATAGGATAACCATATGCCAGTAGCCCCCAGGAATGAAAGCAGTTGGTGCAACTGACTTAAGGACCGTTGTATGGCCAGGTTCTTACGGAGAAGAACAACCTGCTATCCCAAGAGCTGGAACAATGTCGGACGCAGCTAAATGCTGCTACCGCCGAACTGGAAAAGTCCAAGAAGGCATCACCTGGTAATATTCCCCTCCAACGAGAAAATATTCTTATATGCCCCGAATACTAACAGTCTTGCTTATACCATGACATAATGGTCAGGGGGACTCAAAGAGGCATTGGAAGTCGCGCAAGTGAATGAGCAAGAAGCCAAAAGGCTACAAGCTACAGGCGATCGTGTGCTGAAGCAGGCCATTATTGAGAAAAACCAGCTCCAGGATTGCAAGACCCAGCTAGGCGAAGAGCTGAAAGATGTGCGGGCCCAGTTAGTCGATTCCATGAAGGAGAACAAGCAGCTACGGGGTGGCATATTCCGTATGTATCTGAACTATGTTGAGAGTAGTTCGGCGATAGGAGAAACTGATATAGCTATGGTCGCAGGTATATTAACGGGCCGTCCTGAAGAGGAGGTCTCCGGATCATCGAGTGATCTGCTGCAAAAGCTTTCGCAAGTGCACGAACAGGCGCGGCTGGCGATGCAGAGTGTTGCCAAGGCTCTATGGCCATCCGCCTCCCCTCCAGGAAGTATGGAGGAGCTTGTAGAGCGGTTCAAAGGAGCGCGGCGGCGTATCCGGCTATGGAAGATATCGGCCTGTCGAGAGGGTGCGCGAGAGGCTTGGGCCATGGTGAAGACTCGGTATACCAATCTTAATCCTAATCACATGGCGCGGGTCGGACCGGTAGGGCCGAATGGGGAAGAAATTCCCGACATTGGTTTAGTGTATGACCAAGTAGAGGTGGCCGCCAAATATTCCCAATAGGATTGTAAGTTAGATCGCCTGTTGGACGGTATAGAGGAGGAAGTGTTTTAAGTCCAAGTGACTATGTATTTTCCTCACCGTGTGGAATTCTAGCTGAATTGTATATCATTTGTCATGGCAGACCTTTTCGCTTCAACCTCCGGACCCAAAGGTGCGGAGTGTTTCCGAATACCGTCACGGCCGAATAGGGTGGGGTACGCATGGAAAACTAAACGTAGGGGTCATCATTGCTTGAACAGACAAGTTGTATCCGGCTAGTTATGTTATATTACATTGAGATTGTAAGAAACATCTTCCAAGGAGAATAGTTCCGTTAAGGGTTCCTTTCCCTGGGTGTGCATGCATTAGTAGACATGTACGAATTGTGATGTGAAAATCACAGTGTGTATAGCTTCTAGGGGTTCACAATAGAGTGAGTGCAAAAGAGGTTTTTGATCCACCGACCGAATATACCCTTAAGAACACTAGCTTTTGGCTTCACCCAGTCTGAGGTACACATCCGGATGACCCGGCAGTAACAATCGCAGAGGTGCTCCCTTTACCACCTAACCGAACAATCGGGAACGTAGGGGTAAGCACTGGAGCCAGGCAACCCAGCTTGGCCAAAACTTAAGTCATATCGATGCATATAATGGCGAAGAAAAGACATGCGGGAAGACGCGCATGTGTGATGAGCTTGATGCTCGGAAAATAATATTAACAAGCTTCTGTTAAAGAAGCCCCCAGGTATAATGGGCGTACATATGTAAAGATGTGTACGTCAGCAGTGTTCAGTCAAGCCGAATGAGTGCTTTAAAGCAAAAAAGATTGTGTAAAAGGGAGAAAGAATGATGGAAACTATAGGGGAGAAGGAGACTAACAAAGAGTTCGGCGTTAGGCATAGAACCTTCAGAGTCTGGCCGCGTTCCAGGGATTCGGCTCTAGGCGATTGTCTGATGCGTCACGAAGACGGTACGCTCCTCCGGTGAGAACTTCGTCGATTATGAAGGGACCCTCCCATTTGGGCTTGAGTTTGTCCTTTTTCTTCTGCGGTAAGCATAGAACGAGTTCGCCAACATTGTAAGTCTTGGCCCGTACTTCCCTGCTTTGATATCTTCGAGCCTGTTGTTGATAAAATGCTGAACAGGCTTTGGCGACGTCGCGCTCCTCCTCCAGGGCGTCTAGGCTGTCCTGCCGATCCAACTCGGCCTCTTTCTCTTCATACATACGAACTCGAGGTGAGTAATGTATAATATCGCAGGGCAATACAGCCTCTGCACCGTACACCATGAAGAAAGGTGTGTATCCAGTAGTACAGTTGGGTGTGGTCCGCAGCTCCCAGAGTATGGAGTCGAGCTCCTCGACCTAGTGCTTGTCTGATTCTTTCAAAGACCGCACTAGTCTGGGTTTGATGCCGCTCATAATAAGACCATTGGCTCGCTCCACTTGACCGTTTTTTTGCGGGTGGTAGACAGAGGCGTAATCGAGCTTAATGCCCAGATTAGCACACCAGGTTTTTACCTCATCAGCTATGAAATTCGAACCGTTATCGGTGATGATGTTGTGCGGTACACCATGACGGTGTACCACATTGGATATAAATGCAATCACCGGTCCGGACTCGGCCATTTTAACTGGTCTAGCCTCTATCCACTTGGTGAATTTGTCCACCATGACCAACAGATATTTTTTCTTATGGCTGCCCCCTTTAAGGGGTCCGACCATGTCCAAACCCTAGACCGCAAAGGGCCATGTAATGGGGATTATTTGTAGAGCGGTTGGGGCATATGTCTTTGGTTGGCGAAGAGTTGGCATCCGACACAGCGTTGGACGAGGTCATGTGCGTCTGCCCGGGCCGTAGGCCAGTAAAATCCTGTACGGAAGGCCTTGCTGACAAGTGCCCGGGCTGCGGCGTGGTGCCCACCGAGACAGGCGTGAATTTCCTCCAAGAGTTGCCGCCCCTCCTCCTCGGAGTTACACCTTTGAAGGACACCGGTAGTGCTTTTCTTGTAGAGCTCTCCTTCGTGAACTTTATAGGCCTTTGAACGCTGGACTATGCGGCGAGCCTCGTTCTGATCTTCTGGGAGCTCCTTCCTGATAAAGTAGGCCAAGAATGGTTCGGTCCACGGGGCAATTACTGCCATGATGAGGTGGGCCGATGGTGTTACTTCGGTGGTTGAGCCTCCGATGATATCGGCGTGTTCGTTATCTGTGTTTGTGTTCGGAACGGGACTGTCGTTGCTATCTCCCCCTTGCCATACCACGGATGGCTTAAAGAGCCTTTAGAGGAAGATGTTAGGTGGGACGGGGTCGCGCTTAGCGCCGATGCGAGCAAGGACGTCTGCCGCCTGGTTACTTTCACGGGCGATGTGATGAAATTCGAGTCCCTCGAACCGAGCTGACACCCTCAAAACGACATTGCGATAAGCCGCCATCTTTGGATCTTTGGCATCAAAGTCTCCATTAATTTGGGATATTGCGAGGTTTGAGTCCCCGCACACCTCCAGGCGTTGTATGCCCATTGATACGTCCATCCGGAGGCCATGTAGCAAGGCCTCGTATTCGGCTGCGTTGTTGGAGTCTGTGTATAATATTTGGAGTACGTACTAGACGATATCTCCTATGGGGGACGTTAATACGACGCCCGCCCCTAGCCCTGCCAACATCTTGGAGCCGTCAAAATGCATCACCCAGTTGGAATATGCGCCATACTCTTTAGGGAGCTCGGCTTCTGTCCATTCGGCGACGAAGTTAGCCAGTACCTGGGATTTGATGGCTCGACGTGGTTTGTACGTGATGTCGAATGGCAGGAGCTCAATGGCCCATTTGGCAATCCGGCCGGTTGCATCCCGGTTGTTAATTATATCATTGAGGGGCACTTCGGAGGCCACCGTGATAGAGCACTCTTGGAAGTAGTGTCGCAATTTTCAAGATGCCATGAAGACTGCATATGCTATTTTTTGATAATGAGGGTACCAGGATTTGCATGGTGTGAGGACGGTGGATACGTAGTATACCGGCTTCTGGAGCGGAAATTTGTGTCCGTCCTGTTCTCGTTCGACGACGAGTACGGCGCTCACCACCTGGTGTGTTGCTGATATGTATAAGAGCATTGGTTCGCCGGCGTTTGGCGCAGCCAGGATTGGGTTGCTTGCTAGAAGGGCTTTTATTTCTTCCAATCCGGTCGTTGCCGCGTCTGTCCACTCGAAGTTATCGGTGCGCCGTAGAAGGCGATAGAGTGGCAGCGCCTTTTCTCCCAACCTGGAGATAAAGCGGCTTAAACTTGCCACGCACCCAGTGAGTTTTTTGGACCTGCTTGAGTTCGGTTGGCGTAGCCAGTTGTGACAGAGCTCGGATTTTGGCTGGATTTGCTTCAATTCCTCTATTGGAAACGATGAAGCCCAATAGTTTACCGGCGGGGACGCCGAAGACACACTTTTCCGGGTTAAGCTTGATGTCGTATGTGCGGAGGTTGTCGAATGTGAGACGTAAGTCGTCTATTAGTGTTTCGACGTGTCTAGTTTTGATGACGATGTCGTCCACGTAGGCCTCCACTGTTTTGCGGATCTGTTTCTCGAGGCATGTTTGGATCATGCGCTGGTAGGTGGCGCCGGCGTTTTTGGGCCCGAAAGGCATGGTGTTGAAGCAAAACGGCCCGTATGGTGTAATGAATGCTATTGCGGCTTGATCGGACTCCTTCATTTTGATTTGATGGTATCCGGAATATGCATCAAGGAAGCACAGTGAGTCGTGACCTGCAGTAGCGTCAATGATTTGATCAATGCGGGGAGGAGGGAAGGGATCCTTAGGGCAAGCCTTGTTAAGGTCTTTGAAATCGACACATAGGCGCTAGGATTTATCCTTCTTTGGTACCATTACCAAGTTTGCCAGCCAGTCCGGATGTTTAATGTCTTTGATGAATCCGGCCTCGATGAGTTTGGCTAGCTCCTCCCCCATAGCTTGTCGTTTGGGTTCGGAAAAGCGCCGCAGAGTTTGCTTGACCGACTTATATCCCTTTAGTATGTTGAGGCTATGTTCGGCCAACTCGCGCGGGATTCCTGGCATATCGGAAGGATGCCAGGCGAATATATCCCAGTTTTCGCGCAGGAAGTCTCGTAGTGCGGCGTCGACTACAGGGCTGAGTTGTGCTCCGATAGACGCTGTCTTCTTCAGGTCTGTTGGATGGACTTGAAATTTGACTATTTCTTCTGCTGGTTTGAAGTGGATTTGGGTCGTTTGTCCAGGACCACATCGTCCTTATCCACGGTGGAGCGTAGTGCGGTTAGTTCTTTGGCCGCAAGGGCCTCTGACAATGCCTCGAGAGCCAAGGATGCCGTTTTATTCTCGGCGCAGAGGGCTATGTCCGGATCACTGACGAGGGTGACTATTCCATTAGGCCCGGGCATTTTTAGCTTCATATACCCATAATGAGGTATGGCTTGAAAGCGCATGAAGGTCTCTCGCCCTAACAAGGCGTGGTACCCACTGTTGAAAGGGGCCACCTGGAAAGTTATTTCTTCGGACTGATAATTCTCCGGCGTGCCGAACACCACATCGAGTGTAATTTTTCCTGCACACCAAGCTTCCCGGCTAGGAATGATACCTCGAAAGGTTGTGCTGCTTTTCTCGATGCGGCTCCTATCTATTTCCATTTTGTGGAGCGTGTCCTCGTAAATGAGGTTTAGTCCGCTGCCGTCGTCCGTGAGGACTTTTGTAGGTCGAAAGCCATCCACGCTGGGACTGAGGACTAGGGTAGCTGGTGCTCGGACTGTTCTGTATTTAGGTTCGTCACTGGCTTTGAAGGTTATGGCCATGTCGTTCCAGGGGTCAATTGCAGCGACCTGGCAAACTTCGGCGAGATCGCGCAGGGCCCTTTTACGCTTGTTGTTTGAAGCGAATGTCTCGAAGACTGTGAATACTCTATTGTCATCTTTTGCTGGAGAGTGTTATTCTGGGGTGTCCTTGATAAGGATGTCCCCGCCGCTCTTGGCTACCTGCCGAAGTATCCAACATGCTCTAAGGCTGTGGGTTGCCACGGTATCCGGCGTCGTGTGTATTTTGCATGGGCCATTGAGCCATCCCTCCAGAACGGTGCCATGCAACGTAATAGGTTTATGTTTTTTGACTATTCGGCTGGGCGTGCCACGGGGGCGCGCCCTTTTTGCCTGTAGGGGCAGCCGGGATGGTTCCCAGCAAGCTGACTGAGTTTTCCAGGCGCTTTCCATCGCGCTGTACTTTTGTACGATAGTTGCTAGGTCAGTGAACTTTGGTATGCGGCGGTGATTGATGGCGTTAAGGATACCTTCGTCCGCGCAGCTGTTGGAGAATGCTGCTATCGCGTCTTCGTCGCGGCAGTCTTTTACCTTGTTTTTAACAAGTAGGAATCTGGCCCAGAAGTGGTGGACCGTTTCCTGAGACTGTTGTTTGATGCTCCTGAGAGCATCTATGTCCGGGTGGGTGGGTGGAATTTAATCCGAACCCTGACCCGATTCAGGATCCGGAGTTTGGATGTCTACCGGGCCGGACAATTCGGGCTCCGGGATATCGACTGATTTTTTAGGCTCGTCATCCGACTCTATGTTCGGAGGAAGAGACATGCTTTTCTGCCGGAAAATATCCGGCTCTTCAAGATCGGCGATCCGAACATAGTTCGTCTTCAATATAGTGGAGGAGTTGCTCCGCCCCTCGACTACCGCTATCTGATGGGTGATCGATGGAGTTTTAATTTCTCTCTGGTCGGGTTTAAGCCCGACCCGATCTTAGTCTGCAGCGACCCCCAAGGCGGCCATGCGATCCAGGAGTTTGTTCAACGACGATAACTCCATTGGATCCATGCGGGCGGAGTATTCGGGATCAGCGCGGAGGCGATTTTCGATGACTTGAGAGGCCATCATCGGCTTAAGGGCCGAGCCGACGGTCATGACGAAGCCGCCGAGCCGGACGGTCTGGCCTAGGGCCAGGGCTCCTCCGGAGATGATATCATCCTTGACAACAAGGCGAGCCATCAACCCTCTTGGCGACGGCATAGTGGAACTCTTAATGAAAGCACCAATGTCGGTGTCAAAACCGGCGGATCTCGGGTAGGGGGTCCCGAACTGTGCGTCTAGGATCGATGGTAACAGGAGACGGAGGACACGATGTTTACCCAAGTTCGGGCCCTCTTTATGGAGGTAATACCCTACTTCCTGCTTGATTGATCTTGATGAATATGAGTGTTACAAGAGTTGATCTACCATGAGATCGTAATGGCTAAACCCTAGAAGTCTAGCCTATGTGAATATGGTAATGAATCTGTCCTTATCCGGACTATACTCTTCGGTTTATATAGACACCGGAGAGATCTAGGGTTACATGAGGTCGGCTACATAGGAGGAAATCTTTATAACAGCTCGCCTAGCTTGCCTTCCACGCCAATTAGAGTCCAATCCGGACACGGGTATTGTCTTCGGCCTTCGTATCTTCACGGCCCATCAGTCTGGCCCATGGATAACGGGCCGGACGCCCGAGGACCCCTTAGTCCAGGACTCCCTCAGGGGACGCGAACTGCTACCGCACTCGCCAAAGGTGATGCCCCCCTTGCTCAAGCAGCCGTGGCAGCACCCCCGCCGCCGGTCCCGCCTACCCCACCGGTGCAGATCCTCGACGAGCGATACAAGGATATGGTCTGCTTTACCTGTGGAGGCCCTGGTCACTACGTTGGTAACTGCATCCAGAAGAAAAACTGATTCATCTGTGGATTGGAGGGGCACAATGTCAACAATTGCGCAGCTTGGGCGCAACCTCATCCAGTTGCCACGTTCTTTGGTAGTTCTGCTTTAGGACTAGGATTCTATCACATTGACGCTCATGTGGGTCGTGAAGCAAATTGGCTTAATTTCAGGAATTGTGGAGAAGTGTGGGTCAATAAAGGAGAAATCACCAAGTCTGATCTGGTTAAGAATCTGTCTGGAATATTTTGCAAAAACAAACAATGGACATGGCAGATCAGACCATTGACAGAAAAGAAGTTCCTGGTCAGATTCCCACCCTGGAAAGATGTGGAAGAGTTGATTGAGTTCCCTGCCTTCGACTCTCCTATCGATGGAGTGTCTATGTCAGTTGAGAAATGGACCGGTGCAATTGACCCATTCAGCGAGCTTACTGAAGCCTGGGTTTGTATTGAGGGCTTTCATCTAAATGGTGCACATGGAAGGTCCTATCACAGATTGCATCTTGTTTTGGAATCCCTGTGGATGTGGATTGGAATGGCCTAATGAAGAGTTTCTATGAGAAAGTGAGAGTCAAGATTGCTTGCAGAGACCCAGCTAAGATCCCCTTTGAACAGATCATGGAGATGAGGAAAAAACTTTATATCTTATCCTTTACAGTGGAAGGTTTTGAGCAGATAGGAGCTTATGATCCTAATGATGACAATGGGCCTACTGACATAGCCGTGGATGATGACAACAAAGCAATTGAAGATGAGGAACTGGACAAGGACATCCCGGAGGATGGAGAGGAACCCATTGATGATCTAGACCTGGCCAACAGGGCCTCCAACTCGAAAACCCCAACTGGGAAAAAAGCAAATGATGATGGTGTTGCCTTCCATCCTGCTGCTCTGTTAGAGGCATGCGTCTCTTCTGTGAGAGCAAGAAGACTGAAGGAAAAACCAAGACTCAGAGCATGTGCTCGTCCATACCCTTCTCTGAGGCGGCCAGAATCCTTAGCACCCCCAGCAAATCCTATGATGTCAAGGCACTCACTACGCCGTTGAATGGGGCTGCTGCTGTTATCTCTCCAATGTACACTCAAAAAGCCTACTGCTCTGACCTGCTGGACGAGCTGGAAGATTTTGCATCTTATACTGCTAGTGAAGCTGCTGAATCAGAAGAGGAATTGGATACGTTTGAAGCCCCAGTAGTCAGTGGTCTGAAGATGATGGGACTAATGGAGAAAATGGTTCTGCCCAATGAAAAGCCACCAACCAAGAACAAGTGGGGCCCAGTTATTGCTCCAAGACTAAGTTCTAGGGTACACAGCAGATAGAACATCATGGAGAAAGCTGCTGCGTACAAAATGAAGCAAAATCTGGAAATCCCCTCTACCTTTAAAAGTAAGTCTTTTTCTACTGAGTCTGCATCTATTTTAGAGGCTTATGCTTCTGCAGATAATATCAAGATTGATGATAGTGAAAAAGAGGAAAACCAGATTATTAATGAAACCATTAGAGATGAGACTGAAAAATGCCATTTATTTGCTTCCCAAAACCCTGAGATATCTCTGCCTGACAATCTAGATACTGAAATTAATGTAGATACTGGAGTTTGTACTCCTAAAAATGACATTCCTTACACCGACACACCAGGGGCACTGCTGGTGCTGTAGGTGGCTCTGGGAATGCTGTGAGAGGTGGACTTTTTAGTCTCACACATCCCTTTAAAATCCCATGATTGGTATCTTTTGGAATATTAGAGGTCTAGGCCAAAAAGGGAAATTACAGTGCCTGTCTGATTTAGTGAACAAGTATAAGCCTGATTTTTTGGGTTTTCAAGAAATTAAGAGAGAAACTTTGTCTGACTCTTTCCTCAATACCCTAGCTAGTTCTACTGCTTTTGAGTGGCACATACTACCTGCAGTAGGCTCTGCTGGGGGTATCCTTGTGGGTACCAAATCCAACTTTTTTGAGGTTCTTGATGTTAGTATAAAGAAATATTGCATTATTATATCCTTAAAAAATAAGACTGACGGCTTCTGCTGGCATTTGATTGTGGTATATGGGACAGCTTATGCTGTAGACAAACTTGACTTTATTGCTGAATTACATGAAAGTATGGAAGGCTTATGCTATCATGTTCTGTTTGGGGAGGACTTCAACCTGATTAGGGAGGCCAAGGAGAAAACCTCTGGCAATATTAATACCTCATGGGCATTCTTGTTCAATGATTGGATAAACAAGTGGGGCCTAATGGAATATGGGGTGTCAAACAGGGTTTTTACCTGGAGTAACAATTAGGACAACCCCATCTTTGCCACTATTGACAGAGTTTTCTCTACCACTAGTTGGGACAGTCACTTCCCCCTCACCACATTGTGTGCTCTCCCTAGAGTGGGGAGTGATCATGCCCCAATTTTACTTGACTCTGGGGTGGGTATGTGTAACCCAACCAGACCCTTCAAATTTGAGAAGTGGTGGCTAGAGCAACTAGATTTTCAAGCCTTAGTAGAAAAAATCTGGGCCACACCTTCACCATTTACAACTGCTATTGGGACCTAGCAATTTAAAACCAAATTATTTAGGAAACTTGTTAAGGGATGGAGTATAAACCTGGAAGCTGCCATGAAGAAAAAAAGAATGATTTACTTCAGGAATTCGATATTCTGGATGTCTTTTCTGAGAAAAACAGAACTAATGCTGGGGATATCCTTGGGATGAAACAAATTAGGGAGGAGCTTGGTGAGATTTGGAAAAAAGAAGAAACTGCCATGTGGCAGAGATCTAGAGATAGGAAAATCAAAGAGGGAGATAGAAACACAGCATATTTCCATGCTGTTGCTAACCAACGGAGGAGGAAAAACCAGATGTCTATCTTGGAGGGTCCATATGGACCTGTATACTCCACTAAAGACATGCTAGAAGTTGCTACTAACTTTTATAAAAACCTCTTTGGTTATAAACCCAGACCCAATATTCATCTAGATGACCAGTTTTGGTCTGAGGAAGACCTTGTGACAGAAGCAGAAAATGCCTCGCTTGAGAGGCCTTTTTCGGAAGAGGAAATTAAAGAAGCTGTTATGAGCTCCTATCCTAATGGGGTCCCTGGCCTTGATGGCCTCTCATTTTTTTCTATCATCACTTTTGGGAGGTTATCAATGGAGATTTTATGGCTCTGGTTAGGGATTTTGAAAATGGGTCTTTGGATATCCAGAGATTAAATTACTCTATTGTCACTCTTATTCCTAAAGAGCCAGATGCCAAAAATATGAAGAAGTTCAGGCCCATTTGTTTGAGCAACTGCTCTGTAAAAATCTTTAGTAAGGCTATGACAAATAGGGTTTCCCCTGTGGGTCATAGGCTTCTATCACCATGTCAATCTGCTTTTGTGAGAGGGAGATTTATTTTAGAGAGTGTAGTTACTGCCCATGAGGCTATACATGAAGTTCACAAATTGAGAGAGCCTGGGATAGTGCTCAAGTTAGATTATGAGAAAGCCTATGATCGTGTGAACTGGGATTTCCTAGTAGAGATGTTGCCCTCTAGGGGTTTTGGAGCTAAGTGGATTCGGTGGAACCTTTCCATTTTGCAACAAAGCTCTTTCTGTGTCAAGATTAATGATGTTCTAGGACCTTACTTGTAGGGGGGAAAGGGCTCAAACAAGGAGACCCGAGCTCCCCAATGCTTTTCAATTTGGTAGCTGATGTGTTCTCTCGTATGCTGGTGAAAGCTATTAACAATAACATAATATCTAGGATTGTTCCTCATATCATTCCACAGGGGCTGATATGTCTACAGTATGCTGATGACACAATCCTTTTCCTAAATCCTAAACCTGAATATGTTAAATTTAAAATGGCTACTGGCATGCTTTGAAAACCTTTCTGGTTTGAAGATTAACTATGACAAGTGTGAGGTAGTTCCAATGAATATGAATGAAGATGATGCTAAGTTGGTATCCCAAATTTTTTGCTATAAATTGGGGGATTTCCCCCTTAAATATTTGGGGGTTCCATTGCATTACCTCAAGCTAATGAGGGAGGATATTCAGTATATCATAGACAAAATTATTAAGAGAATTTGTGGTTGGAAAGGGAGATTACTTAGCTATGAGGCAAAGTTAGTTCTTCTCAAAGCCTGCATTGCTAGTATACCTATGTATCTGATGTCTGTTATTAAATTTCCTAAATGGGAAATTAAAGCCATCACTTCTCAGATGGCACATTTTTTCTGGGGGAACCTGGGGGATGAGCATAAATACCATCTTGCTAACTGGGGACTAATTTCTCAGAAAAAAGATTTTGGTGGTTTGGGGGTACCCAACTTAAGAGAATTTAACATGGCTTTGCTTGCCTCTTGGGCTAAAAGATACTTCATGGACAATGATAAGAACTGGGTAAGACTGATAGATCATAAGTATAGAACCAACAAACCTAATTTGTTGTGGTCCAAACAGGGGGTGGGATCTCCTTTTTGGAAAGGGGTTACCTGGGCTTTTGAAGGTATAAGACCTTTTTTAGATGGAACTTGGGCAATGGCAATAAGGTCAGTTTCTGGGATGACACCTGGGTGGGGGATTCTTCCCTGAAAACTCAATTCTGGGAAGTGTATGAGATTTGCCAACAACAACATTGCGCAGTTTCAGAGGTGTGGGATGGTTTCAATTTAAAACTTACCTTCAACAGATGTGTGGGGGCTGAGTTTATGGAAAGATGGCATGACCTGATCCGGGTCATTTCTACCAAAACCCTGAATAATGAGGAGGACCAACCTGTTTGGTTATTAGAATCATCAGGGGTCTACTCGGTCAAGTCTTTTTACACCATGATTAACTGGGGTGGGGTTTCTACCCCTGTCTGGAAAAACTTTTGGAAGATTGTTGTGCCCCACAGATACCTAGTCTTTTTGTGGCTAGCTTTCAATAATAAAATTCTTACCAGAGATAACTTAAATAAAAGTAGGGTGGTGGAGAACCTAAAATGTTTATATTGTGATGAGGAAGAATCAGTTTGCCACCTGTTCTTTGAATGCGTAGTAGCCAGACATATATGGAGTGACGTGGCTGACTCTTTTGAGTTTAATATCCCTAATAATATGACTGTGTTATCCTCCTTTTGGAGTATGAATAATAAGAAAACTGTTGTCAATATTGCTTGTGTTGCTACCATTTGGGGCATTTGGACTATGCGTAACGACATATGTTTTCAGGGCATACCATGGACAAGCACCCGGGCGATCTTGGCAAGGATCAGCGCGTCGTTACATCAATGGAAGATCCTTTGCGGGGGCGATCAATCGGTGCTGCTGAGAAGATGCCTTGACTGAGAGCGTGCGCGAAGAAGACTCGGGGCAGGGCGCTGAAGGCTCATTCGGGGTGAATGCGCACAAAAAAGATCTGTCGATCTTTCTCTGTGACACTTCTGGCGTGGCTCGGGTGATGACTATGTTTTTTTGCCTTGTATGGCAGTAGACGTTTTTTAGAGAAAAGGCGCCGGCGAGCCCGAGAAGAGCTCGAACCTAGCCCGACTTTGAATTAACAAAGCCATCAACCGGCCAGGATTACAAAGGCACCATGATACAGATGAAATGCAAAGGAAAGCGGAAAGAAAGATACAAGGCACTAGGTGGAACAACACAATGGCAACAGCAGAAACACTGATGCCGACGCCCAGCACTACGCCTACACCAACTAGCCAACTAAGAACACGGAAGGAGGGCCACATTGAGCAAGCATCGAGCGCCGGCTGCATCCACAGGCCAAACATGGGCTACACTTGAGCTGTCTCCACCGTCGCAAAGGGCCACTACCCTTTCACCCAGGCTCGATGAGTGCCGCACCGGCGAACAGCAAAATGGCTATCACAAAGCCCAACTCAAGTTGTCCAGCTGCCGTAGGAGAAGCAGACGGAGCTGACCAGCGGATCACAGAGGACCAACCAGACGAGCACCAAGCCGGCAGTGGCAGCACGGAGCATGGGGTGCGAGCTGTCGAACGAAGGCGCACACCGATGGAGAAGACCGAAGAAGGCATCACTATGCACCGGGCGAAGCCGAGCAGGAAGTCGCAGGAAGACCAGGCCGTCATGCTTCGGAGCCAAGCCACCAGCCGCTCCACCCCCAAGAGCACATCCCGGTCGCCGCCTTCAAGAAGGATCACGGCACCAAGGTGTCGTCGACGCCCAGATCAGGGGAGTGCCGACTTTCGCCGGAGCTCAGGGGGGAGGCGAATGGGAGAGGAGCCACCCCAAAGCCTCCAAGAAGGGGATCGGCGCCAAAGGCATCGACTTTGGGGGGGCCGCCGCGCCGGCCAGGGGTTTGCCCCGGATCCTCGCCCAAACGCCAGATCCGGCCAGCAATCACCAAGAAACGCCAACCGCAGCCGCCGGGGACCAACACAGGCACGGATCAGAGCAGATCGGGCGGCGCCGAAGCTTCTCCAAGGTGGACCGGCGGCCAGCGAGGCGCCACTGCAGCACCGACGTCCACGACCACCACCTGCCCACGCAGCCGTGGAGGCCGCCCACCAGCACCCGCCGGCGCCGCCCGCTGCCCAGGCCACGCCGCACGCCACCGGCCGGGGCCGCCGCCCCGGGAGCCACAACCCTCCACCCATGGAGGAGGCGCCAGATCCCCCGCCGCCACCTTCATCGGGGTCGCGCGTGAGCGCCGCGAGCCCCTCTGGCAGCGGCGAAGGGGAGGGAGAGAGGGGAAGGAGCGCGAGCGGCGGCGCTAGGGTTGCCCCGAGTCGCCTCAGAGGAGACGACGGGGGGGGGGAGGGGATCCTCCATCGTAGACGTTTTTTCCCTTCGATAGTTTGCTACAGTTTGGTTTGCGAGCAATTAGGCCGCAGCTTTGCTTTTCATTTTCTCTGGTCTGCTACTTCGGGTAGACCCGATCGCTTGTAGCCGTCTTGATGACTTGTGTTGCTCTGTTTTTATAAAAAATGGGGCGGGGGGAAACCCCTTTTGATCAAAAAAGTGAGAATTTTAGAATGTTTTGAGGACGCAACAAGCGTAGAACCATAAACTGCGTGCTGCACTCGCATATTTACTTCATAAATAAGCCTTGTTATCTTTTTAAATCTCCATGACTTTGCCGTTGTCACTAATAATTATGTGTAATTCATGGTTTGCTACTTATGTAAGGGCTGGAACTAGAAATTTCTGTGTTACTTTTAAGAATTTTTCATGTATATTCATTTGGCTCTTGTTTACTTGCTAGTTAAGATTACAAGAAATTATTCTCTACTCAATCTTTGGAGCAAGAGGATTATCGTACAAATTTCAGTTGAGCTCAAAGTAATAGATGCATGTGGTTCAATTATTTCGTTTTGATACGAAGTGCTAGCAATTTTTTTTTCATCTTCCGTAAAAGAGAGGATCGACTGTGTGCAATCAAGCCTACTGAAACTTGTTGAGTGTCAATTCCATTGATGAAACAGATGATATTCTGAACAATTTTGGTACTTTCTCGACTCAGCTTCAGCCTCTGAAGCTGGCAATCTGTATCCAGTTCACTTTATTCGCCAACCTCTTGTACTGTCTCGTGCTGAGCGCCCATCATGCAAATGAATTAATTTTCTCCTATACAATAGAGGCGAGAGGCCTGATAATAGTGTCAGTCTTCCCTCACCTGACTCCCCCTGTGATTCCTCTCCCCTCATCGTCAGTCTGTCAGCTTACATTGTGATGTTTTCAGATGTTTCTCAAAGTTTCCTTATGCTCCTGTATCACTGAATATCCAAGTTGCAAATTTTATCGGATCGTGTTGGAACTCGGCTCCGTTCTTCAGATTGATTACGTATCATACTCATAGATTGCAAGTGTGTGCCAAAGGAAAGGTTCCAAAAACAAAGTGTGCCGAAGGGAGTAAGGGACTAATCTAAATATATAGCATAGGATGGGTACATGGATCAGTTGTAAAATCAAGATAGAAAGAAGAAACTATCACTAGACATGAAATGTAATCAAATGAGCTCCAGAAATAAGAGATGCGTGTAGATATAATGGTAAAGGCTATGAAATGAGAATTTCAGAATGTTTTGAAGAGACAGCAAGCTTGCAACCATAAACTTCCGGAGCAGAGCAGTCTAAAAAACACCCTCCGTTAATTACTTCGAATTATAAGCACATGAAAAAATAGGGGATCCAGTCTCAACAGACACCTTTTTCATAGTTGAATTAGTACACCTCCAGAATGACATATTTTCTTTCAGAGAGCTGCTTTAGTGATGGAATATTCCTTCGTGGACACCTTATCAATGAACTGAACATCCTCGAATAATAAGCCATCTCACACCGGACAAAATTGTTCAGATGCACGCATTTGGTAGCCTCATCGAGACTTCTGCAATATTATCCAGACATCAACATTTTCTGATTTTAGTATAGCTGAGTAACATATTTTCGTGCATCACATGTTGCTCAATTCTATGGTAATCATAGAGGTATTTTTAGTATACCAAATAGATGTTTTTATCTGTGAATATCAGCAAGTATCACAGAGCGAATAGGTGTTTTAATCCCTGACTATCAGTGAGTATCACAGAGCGAGAACTTCAAGCCTTTGTAGCAAAACAGTATTGTAAGGGCAAGAACTGTACCAAATGAGAGTTGTATCTGTTTCCGAACCTGTGGCGTATAGACAGCACCGTCGTCGGGCAACTAAGTAAAACTCAATTGGCAATCAATGTCAACAAAAAACACATTAGCTTTTCATTTTGTCAAGCTAATCTGGATCTGACAGAAAAAAATACATTGGGTTAAAACGTACACGCCAAAAACACCATTATATTTTCAGTTCCATCACTTATATTACATTGGGTTATACATTGTACCAAAGTTGTACTAAATCACTTATATTAGGACGGAGGGAGTAGCTTCTTAGCAAAACAGTTTAACTATCAAGTCAATGTGCCAGTAAAAATAAAACATGAAACAGTAAAAAGTTTT
Organism: Triticum aestivum; assembly: GCF_018294505.1. Lineage (NCBI taxonomy): Eukaryota > Viridiplantae > Streptophyta > Magnoliopsida > Poales > Poaceae > Triticum > Triticum aestivum. The sequence continues at coordinate 77,006,341 of NC_057811.1, read as the reverse complement.
TGCTGCAACAATAATTGAAATAATGCAGCAATGTTCTCCATCCAATATGATGCCAGAAACATAAGTTGTAAGATAAAGGTTAACACTCTCGCCCAACATCTGTTCTTCCATTTTTACAGCAGCCACTGAGAAGTGCTGCATACTTAAACTAGGCCTCACACCAACTGATACCAGCGCATTAGGTATTCTGAGAGCTTCCATCTTGGCAACTAAGCAATATCCACCGGTAACTGAAGTAAATGTAATAGCATCAGGCCTCTCACCAGTGCGGATAACCAAGTCAAAGATAATTTATCCTTCCATTACCATTACCCTTCTGCAGCCTATGACCAATATTCTTGTTCTTCATTTCAGTAATCAATTCTTTGGCTTTTAAGGAATCACCATGACGAAAATAGCCCTGGATCATGCACCTGGAAACAGTTGACTCATGAGGTACCCTGGATCAATTCCTTGGCTTTTCGACAGTCTAGGATGGATACCCTTGGTCTTCATTTCAGTAATCAATTCCTTTGCTTTCAAGAAATCACCATGATTTAAGTAACCCTGAATCATGCACCTGTAAACAGTTGCATTATGTGGTACTCCCATACCGATCATCTCATTGAATTTTTCCATAGCATCATCCATCATGCCCACTCTGCAATACCCAGCTATCACTGCTAAATATGTGACTTCATCAGGGTTCACTCCCTGCTTCAACATGTCTTTGAAGAAAAGAATAGCCACATCCATCATTCCACACTTAGCATATGCATTAATCAGTATGTTGAAACAATGGAGATAGGATACAATACCATCTCTTGCCATCAGCTCACAGAGATCAGTCATTTCAACAAGGGATCCTTCTTTAGCGTACCCATGAAGCATAATAGCATATGAGACTATATTAGGTTTATGGCCCTTCTCAACCATGGAATAAAAAAATTCTGCAGCTTCTTTGATTCTTCCATGCTTGCAAAGGTAGTCCATGACTGTGTTGCAAGTAAAAACAGTTGGTTTGACACCTTGACTTCTCATTTTTTCCAACAACGTAACGACCTCTTCAAACTGGCCCGAAATGGAATATCCATGAATCAGTTTATTATATGTCACAATATCCGGTCGAACCCCACTATCAACCATTTGTCGAAGGACCAATTTTGCCTTGTCCATTGCTCTTGCTTTGCACATTGCATCAATAATGGAATTATATGTCCCCACATCAGGCACGAACCCCCGCTGTTTCATTTCATGGAATAGATTGCATGCTTTGCTTACTTCACCTCCTTAAAGAAGCCATTGATTACCATGTTGTATGATACCACGTCGGGTGACTGGCCAGCTCCTTTTTTGACCATCATCTGGAGCAGATCAAGTGCAAGCTGGCTCCTCCCCTCGTTGCAGAAGCCCTTGAGGATTGTTGAGTAGGAGATGACATCAGGCATGTCTCCGGGCATCCTGTGAAGCAGCACTCCCACAGCCTCGTCTATCCGCTTCATGTCACAGAGGCACTTGAATAAGCTGCTGAAGGTGCAGACGTCCGCCGTGATGCCTGTCTTGAGGAGGCGGCCGAAGAAGGCGGGCCCTAGGTCAGGGCGGCGCGAGCGGCAGCTGCAGTCAATTAGTATGGTGTAGGTGTACATGTTGGGCGCTATCACCCAGCGGCCCTCTCGAGCCATGCGGTTGAAGAGAGCAATGGCTAGAGCAGGGCCGTCGGTGCAGGCAGCGGAGGGCAGCGCACGCGCGAGGGCGGCAAATAAGCCATTGAGTGCGCACGCAGATATGGGAACAGCTTGGCGCAGCAATTTGTCAAACAGTTGGTGTGCGCGCTCCGGCTGGAGTGTCCCAGAGCCGACATGATCCTTGAGCTTGTTTAGCAGCTGGTTGGCGTGTGAGGAGACGGTGCCGGAGGAGGAGCCGGGTCGGACGCGTGGCATTGCCGCAGATTAGGAGGTCCTGCTCCTTCCGGCAGCGGCGAATGTCGGCGACGGCAAGGGTGGATAGCGGACGGAGGTCAGACACTCAACCCAACTTGGAACTACACTGAACTCCCTCTCCAGGCTTAGAGTAGATCCTGTAAATCTGTACTCAAATCATTTTGCTTTCTACTCAACAATCGAACATTCAGCAAAGAAATCCAACCTTGGACTCACCGAATCATGCAGTTTCCACTCCCCTATCTTCTCGCAACAACCAACAATGCCGGAGACCGGGGTGAGGGTGGGTGGAATGCAGTCGCGGTGCAGCGCAGGGTCCGTCCTACTGGTGCCCTTCGCGGTGTTGGCCGGCGACCTCGTCGGCGGATGGCTCGGAGCGAAGCTGGCGCTCGAAGGAAATGACAGGCACCGCACATCCACCAGGAATAGAGATGCGGGCATGCGGCGACGGAAGAAGTGAGCAGCGACGGTTTGTTTGCAGGAGGCCAGAGTGGGGGAGTGGTTGAAGCAACAGAAAAAACACATGAGAAAACCAACCATCATCATGGAAAGTGGTCAAAAGTATCTTGCCCATGCTTGTCATATGTTGTGTTCACAAAAAATATGTGATTCCTCAACCTTTTTATTGGCCTACGGTATACAGCATCAAGCCGGACACATTATTAAATTTTTATCACAAACGAGTCTTTTTGATCGACACACTGTATACACCATCAAGCGGGGCACATTATTAAATTCTTATCATACACGAGTCTTTTTGATCGACACCTACTGTATGCAAGCATCAAGCAGGGCACATTATTAACTTATTATCACACACGAGTGGGGCGGTCTCCTGGCCTCAAAGTGCGTCACAACTCTGCCTTGATCAATCGCTGCTAGTTGAAGATATAGGATGCAATAATTGATGCACCTCAAAGGCAGGCAAGTCAGTGAATACCTCTCCTATCAACCAAGCTCATGGATAACCACATTTTTTAAACAATGTAGTTAAATGACGATCTAGAAAATGTGGTAACCCACGATAATAGACTGTTTTGATGAATGCACATCAAACACGTTTAGGTCGCTTCTCTCCCGACGACTCCTATTCCTAAATCTTGACATCAATCATTCCGGTTTTGAATACTATCCTATCTCATGTGCTTGCCTTTATATCATAATAAACTGGTATATGCTAAAATGTGGACGAGTGTGCTAGTATGTGAATGTGATCGATGTATATATTGTCTGCTCTGGTGAAGATGCAAGTGGTTGTATATGCAGGAGGAGAAGAAAAGTAATTCTCTACACATTTAAAGAAGGTTGGTGGATTATTTATTTGCATCGATTTCACCTCTTAACTCCTGCTCCAGTCCTAAATTTTAACACATGCCTGGCATACTGGAACTATTTTTCCTATTCCGAGTTAATAAAAGTTCTTGATCTCATTTCCACAAAAGCATATGCTAAGCTGTATGTAAAGACCCAAAAAGACAAGATGAGTGGTTTTACACGTATGCACCCTCAATAAAAGTTCTTGATCTCATTTCCACAAAAGCATATGCTAAGCTGTATGTAAAGACCCAAAAAGACAAGATGAGTGGTTTTACACGTATGCACCCTCCCCCCCCCCCCACCCCCACCCACACACACACACAGATGCGCACGCACACACATTCCATGGAAGATCTAGACACACACAGACCAATCTGATCACCCAGATTGCCTCATAAACATAGTATTGTCCATCCACTTCACTGACTGCACTAAACAAGCAATCAACCGAATGTTTAGGGATAATTCACTAATGTTGTTAACTTATTTATGCTAATACAGAAGTTTCAACTCTTGCTGGCAGAGCAGAACCACTAACTCTAGGTGACCAACCGGAGGTCACATAATTTACAACGAAGAATTGACTAAAAGTAGCGGCAAGTGTAAGTGAATGCATCATCACATGAACCTTGTGCATTTGAGCTCTCCACAAATAGCACAATTTCTGTTTGTCAAAAGGTTCATGCCTTCACTGAATCTGGTAAAGTGATGGGACGTACTATTCCTTTGGGGCAAAAATGATTTAAGATAGTCCATCCCACCTCTTCTTATTCCACAAGAAGTAAGAGTACATTATTAATCGCAGCCGTTGATTGTAGTGATTAGTGACCCAAATCATTAGCCCTTGTAAATTAACCGGCCTCAGTCGGTCTCCCTCCCCCGGCCGATGAAGACATGAACATGGAATAACCGAAGAAAACCGTCTCCCACATTAGGCACTCCCCCAATTATGGCGTCAGATTGATGCCGCCCTTCAGAAAAATCCTCTACCAAATCACCACCTAATTGGAATCTCTTTATCCACATTTTTTTCTCCATGAAAGCCTTTAATATCATATTGTTTTGCCTTGTTTTTCCATTCAACTGATGAGAGATTGAAATAAGAGCCATGATTGGTTGTCGTCATGATATTGGTTGTGGATGAGGACCCGGAATTGTTCTTCGTGACCTCACAATGTTTCCCTGCAAATCATGGCATTCAATGGCATCGATCACGACTAATAAAAGTAAAACAATTTTGTTTTGAATGCTCTCCATATGGTAGGAATTCAATAGTATTTTATAATAGTATTGATTTAAAAAAACTTTATTCTTTAGAAATAACCAATACATCGTTTATGAGCATCGTTACAATTTCATTTAACGTTTCCTCAAACCAATCAGAAGACAATGAAAATCTACCTAATCCAGCGAGCTTGTGAGAAACTTTATTTTCTTCTCTATTACAAAATTGGAACCTAGTAATAATGAAATCAGAAGCATAATGAAAACAATCATCGCAAATTGCGGCCACCGCACCCGCCGATCGTTCTCCATCCTTCATGGTATCAAGCACCTTGAGATTGTCTGAGTTAATAATAAGGTGATTACAGCCTGACCTTTGCACTAGCGTTAGACCGAATTTGAGGGCCAAGGCTTCAGCCGTCAAGACATCCTCACAGTAGCATATCATCCCATTCCCCCCATTGGTAAATCTGCCTTTGTCGTCTCTATGGACTGCCCCCGCCATCATGCCCCTAAGCAGGTCATGGTCAAAAGAAGCATCAACATTAAGTTTCACGAAGCCCACTGGAGGGCAAGACTAAGCATCCTTTCCGTACAGGCCTTTGGAGATGAGACAGTAATGAATTTTGTCGTAAGAGCTAGTATCCCCATAGAGATCTGTGTCGTCTCCTTATGCACCAATTTTTGTTTTTCCCACCATAGATACTAGGCTGAGAGACCAATCATTTCACACACATTGTGATGACCTATAATCCACAGTTCTTGGTCTGGTAGAAGAAGTAAATACTTTAAGATCGCCTCACCAGCACGATAAACCACACAGACTTTATCTATATATCATCCATCCCCAACCTTTTCCAAACCCCCTTTGCTTTATTACATAGGAATATCATGTGCTTCGTATCTTCTGGACCAGGAAAGCAAATAGGACAAGTGGGCGAGATTTTCATATTTCTATTTGTGAGTGTAACACGACATGGAAGTGTGCCATGTAGCGTACGTCAGATAAATATTTTGACCTTTAGCGGGAAAGATATTTTCCATACCTTGCTTCAAATAGGGATAACTGTGGTTCATCCCATCCCATTGGAATGTCTCAGTTTACTTCCATGTTGATGGTCCCACTCCACAAAATAAATAGACCGAACCAGAAACATACCATTTTTCATGTAAATCCAAGCAATGATATCTGGCATATCATGTTGCGAGAGTGAGATTGAAAGTATCTGTTGTACACCAATGGGCCACATAGTTTGTAGTCTTCATCCCTTTGAAGCAGGATCTTAGATGTCCCACCTTCGACGTAACAATTTTCCTAGTAGCATAATTTGGAATCCAAGCGTCTTCTCAAATATTGATATTTTTTCCATTCCCCACCCGCCAAATATAACCATGTTTCAGAGAGTTCACGCCCGCCATAATACTTTGCCAAGTAAAAGAAGAGTTCTTCTTTAACTTAGTGTTCAATAAGTCGCCATGAGGATAGTACTTAGCCCTCAGAATAGTAGCACATAAGGAATCGGGACTCTCAAGAAGGTACCATGCCTGTTTGGCGAGCATTGCCAAATTGAAACAGTGAATATCACGAAAACCCATCCCTCCTTGATTCTTAGGGACACACATTTTCCACCAGGCCATCCAATGCACCCTCCTGTGGTACTCCTCGTCTCCCCACCAGAAATGCGGCATCGCATCAATGATTCTTTTACAATAGTTTTAGGAATTTTAAAGAATGGCATTGCATAGGTGGGTATGGCTTGGACAACTGACTTGAGAAGGATGTCCTTCCCTCCAGCAGAAAGTAATTTTTCTTTCCAACCACTGGTTTTCTTAACAATTCGATTAATCAGAAGTTGGAAACAATCTGGTTTATCTAATCCCACATTTTTGGTAATCCCAATATCTACCATTGGGGGCCTCGGTCATTATATTCAGTGTGGTACACATTTGTTCTTTGATCTCCACCTTCGTGTTAGGGGTCAAAAAGATGTTGGATTTATCAACACTAACCAATTGCCCCCATGCCCACAGTATGAATCCAGAGCTAATTTCAGAACTTACATACTGTGTTGGTTAGCTTTCATAAGAATCAACAAGTCATCCAGAAAGACAAGATTTGTAATAGGTGGTGTTGGAAATATGCCCTAGAGGCAATAATAAAATGGTTATTATTATATTTCCTTGTTCATGATAATTGTCTATTGTTCATGCTATAATTGTGTTATCCGGAAATCGTAATACATGTGTGAATACATAGACCACAACATGTCCCTAGTGAGCCTCTAGTTGACTAGCTCGTTGATCAACAGATAGTCATGGTTTCCTGACTATGGACATTGGATGTCATTGATAACGGGATCACATCATTAGGAGAATGATGTGATGGACAAGACCCAATCCTAAGCATAGCACAAAGATTGTGTAGTTCGTTTGCTAGATCTTTTCCAATGTCAAGTATCATTTCCTTAGACCATGAGATCGTGCAACTCCCAGATGCCGTAGGAGTGCTTTGGGTGTACCAAACGTCACAACGTAACTGGGTGACTATAAAGGTGCACTACGGGTATCTCCGAAAGTGTCTGTTGGGTTGGCACGGATCGAGACTGGGATTTGTCACTCCGTATGACGGAGAGGTATCTCTGGGCCCACTCGGTAATGCATCATCATAATGAGCTCAATGTGACCAAGTGTCTGGTCACGGGATCATGCATTACGGTACGAGTAAAGTGACTTGCCGGTAACGAGATTGAACGAGGTATTGGGATACCGACGATCGAATCTCGGGCAAGTAACGTACCGATTGACAAAGGGAATTGTATACGGGATTGATTGAATCCTCGACATCGTGGTTCATCCGATGAGATCATCGTGGAACATGTGGGAGCCAACATGGGTATCCAGATCCCGCTGTTGGTTATTGACCGGAGAGTCGTCTCGGTCATGTCTGCATGTCTCCCGAACCCGTAGGGTCTACACACTTAAGGTTCGGTGACGCTAGGGTTGTAGAGATATTAGTATGCGGAAACCCGAAAGTTGTTCGGAGTCCCGGATGAGATCCCGGACGTCACGAGGAGTTCCGGAATGGTCCGGAGGTGAAGAATTATATATAGGAAGTCCAGTTTCGGCCACCGGGAAAGTTTCGGGGGTTATCGGTATTGTACCGGGACCACCGGAAGGGTCCCGGGGTCCACCGGGTGGGGCCACCTGTCCCGGAGGGCCCCATGGGCTGAAGTGGGGAGGGGAACCAGCCACTGGTGGGCTGGTGCGCCCCCATGGGCCTCCCCTGCGCCTAGGGTTGGAAACCCTGGGGTGGGGGGCGCCCCACTTGGCTTGGGGGGCAAGCCACCCCCTTGGCCGCCGCCCCCCCCTCAGATGGGATCTCCAGGGGGCCGGCGCCCCCCAGGACCCCTATAAATAGTGGGGGGGAGGGAGGGCAGCAGTACCCTAGCCCCTGGCGCCTCCCTCTCCCTCCCGTGACACCTCTCCCTCCCGCTTGCGCTTGGCGAAGCCCTGCCGGGATCCCCGCTACTTCCACCACCACGCCGTCGTGCTGCTGGATCTCCATCAACCTCTCCTTCCCCCTTGCTGGATCAAGAAGGAGGAGACGTCGCTGCTCCGTACGTGTGTTGAACGCGGAGGTGCCGTCCGTTCGGCGCTCGGTCATCGGTGATTTGGATCACGACGAGTACGACTCCATCAACCCCGTTCACTTGAACGCTTCCGCTCGCGATCTACAAGGGTATGTAGATGCACTCCTTCCTTCTCGTTGCTAGTAAACTCCATAGATGGATCTTGGTGATGCGTAGAAAATTTTAAAATTCTGCAACGATCCCCAACAGTGGCATCATGAGCCAGGCCTATGCGTAGTTACTATGCACGAGTAGAACACAAAGCAGTTGTGGGCGTAGATGTTGTCAATTTTTCTTGCCACTACTAGTCTTATCTTGTTTCGGCGGTATTGTGGGATGAAGCGGCCCGGACCGACCTTACACGTACGCTTACGTGAGACAGGTTCCACCGACTGACATGCACTAGTTGCATAAGGTGGCTAGCGGGTGTCTGTCTCTCCCACTTTAGTCGGAACGGATTCGATGAAAAGGGTCCTTATGAAGGGTAAATAGAAATTGGCATATCACGTTGTGGTTTTACGTAGGTAAGAAACGTTCTTGCTAGAAACCTATAGAAGCCACGTAAAAACTTGCAACAACAATTAGAGGACGTCTAACTTGTTTTTGCAGCATGTGCCTTGTGATGTGATATGGCCAGAAGATGTGATGAATGATATATGTGATGTATGAGATTGATCATGTTCTTGTAATAGGAATCACGACTTGCATGTCGATGAGTATGACAACCGGCAGGAGCCATAGGAGTTGTCTTTATTTTTTGTATGACCTGCGTGTCATTGAATAACGCCATGTAAATTACTTTACTTTATTGCTAAACACGTTAGCCATAGAAGTAGAAGTAATCGTTGGCGTGACAACTTCATGAAGACACGATGATGGAGATCATGATGATGGAGATCATGGTGTCATGCCGGTGACGAAGATGATCATGGCGCCCCGAAGATGGAGATCAAAGGAGCAAAATGATATTGGCCATATCATGTCACTATTTGATTGCATGTGATGTTTATCATGTTTTACATCTTATTTGCTTAGAACGACGGTAGTAAGTAAGATGATCCCTTATAATAATTTCAAGAAAGTGTTCCCCCTAACTGTGCACCGTTGCGAAGGTTCGTTGTTTCGAAGCACCACGTGATGATCGGGTGTGATAGATTCTAACGTTCGCATACAACGGGTGTTGACGAGCCTAGCATGTACAGACATGGCCTCGGAACACACGCAATACACTTAGGTTGACTTGACGAGCCTAGCATGTACAGACATGGCCTCGGAACACGGAAGACCGAAAGGTCGAGCATGAGTCGTATAGAAGATACGATCAACATGAAGATGTTCACCGATCTTGACTAGTCCGTCTCACGTGATGATCGGACACGGCCTAGTTAACTCGGATCATGTTTCACTTAGATGACTAGAGGGATGTCTATCTGAGTGGGAGTTCATTGAATAATTTGATTAGATGAACTTAATTATCATGAACTTAGTCTAAAATCTTTACAATATGTCTTGTAGATCAAATGGCCCACGTTGCCCTCAACTTCAACGCGTTCCTAGAGAAAACCAAGCTGAAAGATGATGGCAGCAACTATACGGACTGGGTCCGGAACCTGAGGATCATCCTCATAGCTGCCAAGAAAGATTATGTCCTAGAAGCACCGCTAGGTGAAGCACCCATCCCAGAGAACCAAGACGTTATGAACGCTTGGCAATCACGTGCTGATGATTACTCCCTCGTTCAGTGCGGCATGCTTTACAGCTTAGAACCGGGGCTCCAAAAGCGTTTTGAGAAACATGGAGCATATGAGATGTTCGAAGAGCTGAAAATGGTTTTCCAAGCTCATGCCCGGGTCGAGAGATATGAAGTCTCCGACAAGTTCTTCAGTTGTAAAATGGAGGAAAATAGTTCTGTCAGTGAGCACATACTCAAAATGTCTGGGTTACACAACCGCTTGTCTCAGCTGGGAGTTAATCTCCCGGATGACGCGGTCATTGACAGAATCCTTCAGTCGCTTCCACCAAGCTACAAGAGCTTTGTGATGAACTTCAATATGCAGGGGATGGAAAAGACCATTCCTGAGGTATATTCAATGCTGAAATCAGCGGAGGTGGAGATCAAAAAGGAACATCAAGTGTTGATGGTGAATAAAACCACTAAGTTCAAGAAAGGCAAGGGTAAGAAGAACTTCAAGAAGGACGGCAAGGGAGTTGCCGCGCCCGGTAAGCCAGTTGCCGGGAAGAAGTCAAAGAATGGACCCAAGCCTGAGACTGAGTGCTTTTATTGCAAGGGAAGTGGTCACTGGAAGCGGAACTGCCCCAAATACTTAGCGGACAAGAAGGCCGGCAACACCAAAGGTATATGTGATATACATGTAATTGATGTGTACCTTACCAGTACTCGTAGTAGCTCCTGGGTATTTGATACCGGTGCGGTTGCTCATATTTGTAACTCAAAACAGGAGCTGCGGAATAAGCGGAGACTGGCGAAGGACGAGGTGACGATGCGCGTCGGGAATGGTTCCAAGGTCGATGTGATCGCCGTCGGCACGCTGCCTCTACATTTACCTACGGGATTAGTTTTAAACCTCAATAATTGTTATTTAGTGCCAGCTTTGAGCATGAACATTGTATCAGGATCTCGTTTAATTCGAGATGGCTACTCATTTAAATCCGAGAATAATGGTTGTTCTATTTATATGAGAGATATGTTTTATGGTCATGCCCCGCTGGTCAATGGTTTATTCTTAATGAATCTCGAACGTGATGTTACACATATTCATAGTGTGAATACCAAAAGATGTAAAGTTGATAACGATAGTCCCACATACTTGTGGCACTGCCGCCTTGGTCACATTGGTGTCAAACGCATGAAGAAGCTCCATGCAGATGGACTTTTGGAGTCTCTTGATTACGAATCATTTGACACGTGCGAACCATGCCTCATGGGTAAGATGACCAAGACTCCGTTCTCCGGAACAATGGAGCGAGCAACCAACTTATTGGAAATCATACATACCGATGTGTGCGGTCCAATGAGTGTTGAGGCTCGCGGTGGCTATCGTTATGTTCTCACTCTCACTGATGACTTAAGTAGATATGGGTATGTCTACCTAATGAAACACAAGTCTGAGACCTTTGAAAAGTTCAAGGAATTTCAGAGTGAGGTGGAGAATCAACGTGACAGGAAAATAAAGTTCTTACGATCAGATCGTGGGGGAGAATATTTAAGTCACGAATTTGGTACACACTTAAGGAAATGTGGAATAGTTTCACAACTCACGCCGCCTGGAACACCTCAGCGAAATGGTGTGTCCGAACGTCGTAATCGCACTCTATTGGATATGGTGCGATCTATGATGTCTCTTACCGATCTACCGCTCTCATTTTGGGGCTATGCTTTAGAGACTGCCGCATTCACTTTAAATAGGGCTCCGTCGAAATCCGTTGAGACGACACCGTATGAATTATGGTTTGGGAAGAAACCTAAGCTGTCGTTTCTAAAAGTTTGGGGATGCGATGCTTATGTCAAGAAACTTCAACCTGAAAAGCTCGAACCCAAGTCGGAGAAATGCGTCTTCATAGGATACCCCAAGGAAACCATTGGGTATACCTTCTACCTCAGATCCGAAGGCAAGATCTTTGTTGCCAAGAACGGGTCCTTTCTGGAGAAAGAGTTTCTCTCGAAAGAAGTGAGTGGGAGGAAAGTGGAACTTGATGAGGTGATAGTCACCCCTTCCGAACCGGAAAGTAGCGCAGCGCGGGAAGATGTTCCTGTGGTGCCTACACCGACTGGGGAGGAAGTTAATGATGATGATCATGAAGCTTCGGATCAAGTTACTGCTGAACTTCGTAGGTCCACAAGGACACGTTCCGCACCAGAGTGGTACGGCAACCCTGTCCTGGAAATCATGTTGTTAGACAACGGTGAACCTTCGAACTATGAAGAAGCGATGGCGGGCCCGGATTCCGACAAATGGCTAGAAGCCATGAAATCCGAGATAGGATCCATGTATGAAAACGAAGTATGGACTTTGACTGACTTGCCCGATGATCGGCGAGCCATAGAAAATAAATGGATCTTTAAGAAGAAGACAGACGCGGATGGTAATGTGACCATCTATAAGGCTCGACTTGTCGCTAAGGGTTATCGACAAGTTCAAGGGGTTGACTACGATGAGACTTTCTCACCCGTAGCGAAGCTGAAGTCCGTCCGAATCATGTTAGCAATTGCCGCATTCTATGATTATGAGATATGGCAAATGGACGTCAAAACGGCATTCCTTAACGGCTTTCTTAAGGAAGAATTGTATATGATGCAGCCGGAAGGTTTTGTCGATCCTAAGAATGCTAACAAGGTATGCAAGCTCCAGCGCTCCATCTATGGGCTGGTGCAAGCATCTCGGAGTTGGAACATTCGATTTGATGAGATGATCAAAGCGTTTGGGTTTACACAGACTTATGGAGAAGCCTGTGTTTACAAGAAAGTGAGTGGGAGCTCTGTAGCATTTCTCTTATTATATGTGGATGACATACTATTGATGGGAAATGATATAGAATTCTTGGAAAGTATAAAGGCCTATTTGAATAAGTGTTTTTCAATGAAGGACCTTGGAGAAGCTGCTTATATATTAGGCATCAAGATCTATAGAGATAGATCAAGACGCCTCATTGGTCTTTCACAGAGTACGTACCTTGACAAGATATTGAAGAAGTTCAATATGGATCAGTCCAAGAAGGGGTTCTTGCCTGTATTGCAAGGTGTGCAATTGAGCACGGCTCAATGCCCGACCACGGCAGAAGATAGAGAAAAGATGAGTGTCATCCCCTATGCCTCGGCCATAGGGTCTATTATGTATGCCATGCTGTGTACCAGACCTGATGTAAACCTTGCCGTAAGTTTGGTAGGAAGGTACCAAAGTAATCCCGGCATGGAACACTGGACAGCGGTCAAGAATATCCTGAAGTACCTGAAGAGGACTAAGGATATGTTTCTCGTTTATGGAGGTGACGAAGAGCTCGTCGTAAAGGGTTACGTCGACGCTAGCTTCGACACAGATCTGGATGACTCGAAGTCACAAACCGGATACGTGTATATTTTGAATGGAGGGGCAGTAAGCTGGTGCAGTTGCAAGCAAAGCGTCGTGGCGGGATCTACATGTGAAGCGGAGTACATGGCGGCCTCAGAGGCAGCACAAGAAGCAATCTGGATGAAGGAGTTCATTACCGACCTAGGGGTGATTCCCAATGCGTCGGGCCCGATGACTCTCTTCTGTGACAACACTGGAGCTATTGCCCTTGCCAAGGAGCCCAGGTTTCACAGGAAGACCAGGCATATCAAGCGTCGCTTCAACTCCATTCGTGAAAGTGTTCAAAATGGAGACATAGATATTTGTAAAGTACATACGGACCTGAATGTAGCAGATCCGTTGACTAAACCTCTCCCTAGAGCAAAACATGATCAACACCAGAACTCTATGGGTGTTCGATTCATCACAATGTAACTAGATTATTGACTCTAGTGCAAGTGGGAGACTGTTGGAAATATGCCCTAGAGGCAATAATAAAATGGTTATTATTATATTTCCTTGTTCATGATAATTGTCTATTGTTCATGCTATAATTGTGTTATCCGGAAATCGTAATACATGTGTGAATACATAGACCACAACATGTCCCTAGTGAGCCTCTAGTTGACTAGCTCGTTGATCAACAGATAGTCATGGTTTCCTGACTATGGACATTGGATGTCATTGATAACGGGATCACATCATTAGGAGAATGATGTGATGGACAAGACCCAATCCTAAGCATAGCACAAAGATCGTGTAGTTCGTTTGCTAGAGCTTTTCCAATGTCAAGTATCATTTCCTTAGACCATGAGATCGTGCAACTCCCGGATGCCGTAGGAGTGCTTTGGGTGTACCAAACGTCACAACGTAACTGGGTGACTATAAAGGTGCACTACGGGTATCTCCGAAAGTGTCTGTTGGGTTGGCACGGATCGAGACTGGGATTTGTCACTCCGTATGACGGAGAGGTATCTCTGGGCCCACTCGGTAATGCATCATCATAATGAGCTCAATGTGACCAAGTGTCTGGTCACGGGATCATGCATTACGGTACGAGTAAAGTGACTTGCCGGTAACGAGATTGAACAAGGTATTGGGATACCGACGATCGAATCTCGGGCAAGTAACGTACCGATTGACAAAGGGAATTGTATACGGGATTGATTGAATCCTCGACATCGTGGTTCATCCGATGAGATCATCGTGGAACATGTGGGAGCCAACATGGGTATCCAGATCCCGCTGTTGGTTATTGACCGGAGAGTCGTCTCGGTCATGTCTGCATGTCTCCCGAACCCGTAGGGTCTACACACTTAAGGTTCGGTGACGCTAGGGTTGTAGAGATATTAGTATGCGGAAACCCGAAAGTTGCTCGGAGTCCTGGATGAGATCCCGGACGTCACGAGGAGTTCCGGAATGGTCCGGAGGTGAAGAATTATATATAGGAAGTCCAGTTTCGGCCACCGGGAAAGTTTCGGGGGTTATCGGTATTGTACCGGGACCACCGGAAGGGTCCCCGGGGTCCACCGGGTGGGGCCACCTGTCCCGGAGGGCCCCATGGGCTGAAGTGGGGAGGGGAACCAGCCACTGATGGGCTGGTGCGCCGGCCTCCCCTGCGCCTAGGGTTGGAAACCTTGGGGGTGGGGGGGCGCCCCACTTGGCTTGGGGGGCAAGCCACCCCCTTGGCCGCCGCCCCCCCCTCAGATGGGATCTCCAGGGGGCCGGCGCCCCCCAGGACCCCTATAAATAGTGGGGGGGGGAGGGAGGGCAGCAGTACCCTAGCCCCTGGCGCCTCCCTCTCCCTCCCGTGACACCTCTCCCTCCCGCTTGCGCTTGGCGAAGCCCTGCCGGGATCCCCGCTACTTCCACCACCACGCCGTCGTGCTGCTGGATCTCCATCAACCTCTCCTTCCCCCTTGCTGGATCAAGAAGGAGGAGACGTCGCTGCTCCGTACGTGTGTTGAACGCGGAGGTGCCGTCCGTTCGGCGCTCGGTCATCCGTGATTTGGATCACGACGAGTACGACTCCATCAGCCCCGTTCACTTGAACGCTTCCGCTTGCGATCTACAAGGGTATGTAGATGCACTCCTTCCTTCTCGTTGCTAGTAAACTCCATAGATGGATCTTGGTGATGCGTAGAAAATTTTAAAATTCTGCAACGATCCCCAACAGGTGGGGCGTCTCTACAGACTTTCACTGCCGAAATATTTTCATTTCCCTCTGCATGTGTTAGAAGAGCATTCAACCCCTCTGTGCACAACAAGAATAGGTAAGCTGAGAACGGGACTCCCTGCCTCAACCCCCTTATATACTTAAAACTCTCACTTTCCTCGGCATTATCCCAAACTCGGTATTCAACAGTTGAGACACATTGCATAATCTCCCTTATAAAAGGCCACTCAACTCCGTCATAAGCTTTTTGCATATTGAGTTTTATAGCACACAACCCCTCTTACCTTCTCTTTTGTTCTTGATTGTGTGAAAACACTCGTAAGCCACTAAAATGTTATCTGTAATCGATCTAGCATTTACGAAAGCACTCTGCGTCGGGCTAATAATACCGGGTAGGAAAACCTTCAATCGAGAGGCCACAATTTTTGCAATTATTTTATATACCACATTGCATAAGCTGATCGACCTAAACTGGGTTACCTTTTCAGGTGAATTAACCTTAGGAATCATCATGATGGCAGTAGCATTACAACCAGATGGGATAGTGCAAGTATTAATTTCTTGCAAAACCTCCTCGACTAGATCATCCCATACCATGGGACAAAATCTTTTTATATAAGATAGTGTGGAGCCCTTCTAGTCCTAGGGGTTTTAAGTCCCAAATGTCGAACAAATCCTTACGAACATCTTCAGCAGTATAAGGGGCAAGAAGAGTGTTATTCATTTCAGTAGACAGTCTCCTCCGAACAAGGGATAAAACTTCTTGGTTTGGATGAAAACTTATGATGTGAAGAGCTTAGAAAAGTAATCAGTGATGTGATCCTTCAATTCCATATCTTGTCTCCAAATCCCAAAATCATCAAGAAGTTTCTTTATATTATTTCTTTTTTTCCTGGCCGTGGCTGTGTTATGGAAGAAAGAAGTATTACGGTCCCATGCATCAACGAGTTTGCTAGGCCTCTTTGTATCCAGAAAATTTCCTCTTGATCCAGAAGATTCTCAATGAGCACTATAATTTCCTTCTGCCGAGAACGGGAATCGGCATTCAACAAACCACACCTCAGTTTCTCTAACTATTTTTTACTTTATTAATTCTCCTCTTTGGTCCCTTGAGAGATTGGTGCATCGCTTGCTGATCGAACATGAGTGGTGCATGCCGACCTGCATTCTTGGGAGGATCTACATCAACCTTCATCCTTCCGCTTTTCAAAGCACCTCACAATAAATATGTAAATTTGTTTCACAGAAATGAAGAGATTTTCTATCTCCATGAAAAGAAAGTTGTCCTATCTTTTCTTTCAACTCAGGCGAAATGTGGTAGGGCGGCGCGAATTCAAATCCCTCGGGCAAAATAAGAACAACACCCACATTCAACCCTCATGGGAACAGATTCACTATTGTATGGCTTGTCGGTGATTACTAGCGATTCCTGCTTGACGCAGGCGAGTTGCAGCTTGCAATATGAACCGGGGACGGGTTTTTGGAGTGTTTTGAACTGACTTGAATAGAGAAAAGTATAGTTGGATATCCTCTCCTCTCCTCTCCTCTCGCGACCGCGTCGCCCCCGCGGGCGACCGGTCGCGCCTCCAGCACCTCCTCCCCGGGCCCCCCCTTCCCTCTCTCCTTGCCGCCGTCGCTGGCGTCCGGCGCTGGGCCTGGCCCGGGCGGCGCTGGCGGCGGCGGCCACTGGCCTTTCCCCTCGCGGGTCGCTCCGACGCGAGGCGGTGCGGCACTGCGGGGTGCTCCCAGGCGGCGGCGGTCCGGCGCGGCGGCAGTGCTCTCCGGCATGCTGGCGGGGGATCTTCTGGGCGGCGGCGCTGCCGTTGGCGGCGGGGCGATGCGATCTGGCGATGCCCGCTCGGCCCAGATCTAGGCCCTTTGGGCCCCATCTGGGTCTGGGCGGGCCGGCGGCCGGGAGGGTCGTCGGTGTGGCTTCCGGGAGGCAGGGGAGCGACGATGGGCGGGTGGATGCTGGCGGCGCTGGTGCCGCCCTGCTGCAGCGTGGCCGGCGGGGCTTTACGGACCCAAATCGGGCCTGGCCGGGCCAGGGGTGGCCTGGCCGGGCCAGGGGTGGCCTGGTATGCCCTGCTGCTGCGTCCGGATGGCGACCACGATGGTGCCGGAGACTCGGGCCTCCCGCACGATGGCGGTGGATGTAGTTCCCTCCCACGTGGCTCCGGTGCTGCTGCTCCTGTCGCCTCGTGCGTCTCTCTCCATCCTCTTGGCCTCGTGGTGGTGATCTCGGTGAGGCGGCGTGGGTGGCGTCAAGACCGCGGTGGCGCATGCTAGTGGGCGGCGAGGTGGCTGGTTGGCTTCGGCCTGGTTGGGCGGTGGGGCTTGGAGTGCGGGAGAAATCCCTTGCCGGCTCTCTTCCGGCACCGATGCGGTGACACCTGCGGTTGCCACCATCCCTTCTTGGAGGGTGTCGGATGTATCCATCCCCCACTTCCTTTCGCGTGCCGGGGGAAACCCTAGGACACGTCCGGGCAGCAGCGTCGTCGACGTCGCATCCCTTGCTGGAGGTGCTGCTTGGTACGCGGCGGGTCGAAGCCTGGGTCTGTGGTGGGTCAATTTCGGAGGGCGCAGCGATGGCGGGTCATCCGCGCTTTGTCGAGCTGTCGTTGCTGGCATTTCATTCTTCTTCTTTGTTCTTTCTCTTTCCTTTGGGCTTGTTGTGCTTCTCGCCCGAGCACTCCTTTGTATCGGTGTTGGTTGCTTTGTAATACAAAGCGGGGGAAACCCTTTTTCGACTAAAAGTATAGTTGGAATAATAAAAGTTTTCTCAACAGGGTGACTTGAATGAAGAAAAAAAAGTTTGTGCTTTTCAATTGTGGTACTTCCCGTTTTTCTAACACATACCAAGTATGAGTGTTGAGTGTTGACTAACCTATTATCTCTCTCATGGATGACCTATTACCCAATTTGATCTATACCTCTGGATTAAAATTAATAAAACGATTCATAATAAATAGGACCATCTTGAAACTGATCTTTAATTAAACAGTTCGTGACAGTGAGCAGGAGCTCTTGCCTCACGCGCACATACAAGGATAGCCAGGTAGGACGCTAGCTGACACTGTGACACACATATATACATGTGCGCTGATACGGTAGATCGGCAAGGAACCGACCAAAGGATAGGAGCTGAGGATCCCAGCCTAAACGCAATGGCTTGTGGTGTGTAGCATGGGCACGGAGTAAACACCCCACAGGGGGACAGTATTCTCGTCATTGGAGCACCTCCACCAGGTCGTTGAAGTCAAATCACTGGCAAACTCCACGAGGTGAAGCACTCAAGCCCATGTCGCCATGACTAATACTCTGTATAATGCAAGGATCAAGAATACGATTCACGCCATTAAAGGAGTTGCACCTTTTCTTGGCCAGCAGCAAATGCTAAGGTAGTTGATGATCTCTCTCTTTTCGTCAACGTGGTCTCGACTAAGATGGGTAGCCTGTAGAGACGAATGCGCAGGCACATGTACGATGTTCAGCGGTGAGAGGCTGCCTGGACTTGGCAAGGGGAGAGCTTGGGCAAAGGCTAAGGTAGCTCGACACCAGATTTTGATGGGTCAACAGGTCCATAATGGACGGCGGGGTGAAAACGAAGATGTGCTTCCTCAAAGCCTTCCGGCTTTTTTGGTCTGCTTGTAGGTGCATCACCTCCGAGGCAAGCGAGACAGTGATCTGCCTAAGGACGGCGCAACCAATGACGTAATCTAGTCTTGAAGGATGCACATTAGACATGTCTAGAGTACGATGCTTCTCTCCTGATGGCTCCTATTCCTATACCTTGACATCTATTGAATACGTCCCATCTCATGTGTTTATGTTATACTATAGGAATCAACTGGTATATATTGAAGTGGTATTAGAACGAAACAAAGGGCGAAAGTGTGGACGAGTGCACTACTATGTGGATATGATCTATGCATATACTATCTATTCGATCCGGTGAAGATGGAAATGGTTGTATATGTAGGAGAAGAGAAATCACTTCCTACACATTTATAGAAGTTGGTGGATTATTCATTTGTACTGATCCCATCTCTTAACTTCCTGCTCCATTCTCAAGTCTGAAGTCTTAACACATGCTAACTTACTAGAACACATCACTAGTAGAAAAGAGGGCTTTGGTTCAGGCCGGGTCAGCCCATTAGTCCCGGTTCAGTCCAGAACCGGGACCAATGGGGGCACTGGTCCCGGTTCGTGAGGCCATGGGCCTGCCGGGCCTTGTGGGGGCATTGGTCCCGGTTGGTGGGACGAACTGGGACCAATGGGCCTCGCTCCTGGCCCACCACCATTGGTCCTGGTTGGTGGCTTGAACCGGGACCATAGGCTGCCCTTTAGTCCCGGTTCATGCCACGAACCGGGACCAATGAGGTGCCTATATATACCCCTCGCCCACGAGCAGAGCACTCCAGTGCTCTGTTTTTCTCTGGCCGGTGAGGGGAGGGCTTTGTGGTGCTCTAGCTCACCTCCTATGCACATGAGGTGTTCGATGAAATGCCCGAGCCACACTAGTTAAGCTTCCTCCTCTCGAAGCTCGACCTCAAAACTCCATTTTCCTCGAGATTTGTCTAGGTTTAGCGGCCCGTCACGTCCCATTCCCGTCTTCATCGCCGTCGATCGCCCGCGCCGATCTCGTCGCCGGCACCACCGTGGTGAGCCTCTTGTTCTTATCTTCTTTCTGAAAGAAAAAAATTCTTACTTTAGATAGATACTTGTCTAATTTTCTTACTATTTTATTGCTTGTTATTATATAATGCGATGGTTTTGGTATCCGCCCCGTCGGCCCTCGTCCTGTCTATGATTCGGATGTGGTATATATTATCTTTATAACTATTGGTTCATTTATTGTTTATGAAAATTATGCCGACCAACGTGACATAGATTTTATTTATCTAGGAGGTATGTGAACCGGAAATTCCAACCGACCCTATTGTCGAGAGGTTAAATTTAGTTGAAGAAGAAAACAATTTCTTGAAGGAAAAAATAAAAAAAATTGAGGAGGAGAAGATGATATTGGAGTTGCATGTTGCGGATGTCGTCGATGATCACAAAATCAAGATGGATGCAATGCGCTTGAAGATTAGAAAGATTAGAAAATATGCCATTCATACCGAGGCTTGGTATCATTATGCCGTTGGATCAATTGTTACCTTGGTTGCGATTATGATCGCATTTGTTTTCGCATTGAAATGTTTTACATAGTTTCAATGTATGGTTTAATTAATTAGATGCTCTGGAAAGCTATATGTTGTTAGATGAGTACTATGTATGTACTTTGGTTTTAATGTGATGATGAACTTCTATTAATTTGGTCACTTAATTATCTATTCATGATGTTCTGTAATGGTTTTTGACACACTTAATTATATATAATGCACGCAGATGAACCGGCAATGGATGTACAGTGACAGACACAACTCCGAGTACATTAAGGGCGTGCATGATTTTCTCGAAGTGGCTGAGGCAAACAAGCAGAATGGTTTTATGTGTTGTCCATGCCCTAAATGTGGGAATACGAAGTCTTACTCTGACCGGAAAATCCTTCACACCCACCTGCTTTACAAGGGTTTCATGCCACACTATAATGTTTGGACAAGGCACGGAGAAATAGGGGTTATGATGCAAGACCGCGAAGAAGAAGAGGACGATGACAACTATGTGCCCCCTGCATACGGTGATGCTGCAACGGGGGAAGCTGCTGAAGATCAAGAGGAACCAGACGATGTGCCCAATGATGCTGCAACGGGGGAAGCTACTGAAGATCAAGAGGAACCAGTGCCCGATGATGATGATCTCCGCCGGGTCATTGTCGATGCAAGGACGCATTGCGAAAGTCAAACGGAGAAGCTGAAGTTCGATCGCATGTTAGAGGATCACAAAAAAGGGTTGTACCCCAATTGCGAAGATGGCAACACAAAGCTCGGTACCGTACTGGAATTGCTGGAGTGGAAGGCAGAGAATGCTGTGCCTGACAAAGGATTTGAGAAGCTATTGAAAATATTGAAGAAGAAGCTTCCAAAGGATAACGAATTGCCCGACAGTACATATGCAGCAAAGAAGGTCGTATGCCCTCTAGGATTGGAGGTGCAGAAGATACATGCATGCCCTAATGACTGCATCCTCTACCGCGGTGCGTACAAGGATCTGAACGCATGCCCGGTATGCGGTGCATTGCGGTATAAGATCAGACGAGATGACCCTAGTGATGTTGACGGCGAGCCCCCCAGGAAGAGGGTTCCTGCGAAGGTGATGTGGTATGCTCCTATAATACCACGGTTGAAACGTCTGTTCAGAAACGAAGAGCATGCCAAGTTGATGCGATGGCATAGTGAGGACCGTAAGAAAGACGGGAAGTTGAGAGCACCCGCTAACGGGTCACAGTGGAGAAAAATCAAGAGAAAGTACTGAGCTGAGTTTGCAGCTGACCCAAGGAACGTATGGTTTGGTTTAAGCGCGGATGGCATTAATCCTTTCGGGGAGCAGAGCAGCAATCACAGCACCTGGCCCGTGACTCTATGTATGTATGGAAATAGTGTACGTACGTGGGATGAGCACAAACAGGAGGAATTTGACCTGCACGCGTTGCTGTTTGTAACCATCAACGATTGGCCCGCTCTCAGTAACCTTTCAGGACAGACAAACAAGGGATACCACGCATGCACGCACTGTTTAGATGACACTGAAAGTATATACCTGGACAAATGCAGGAAGAATGTGTACCTGGGCCATCGTCGTTTTCTTCCGACCAACCATCAATGTCGAAAGAAAGGCAAGCATTTCAAAGGCGAGGCAGATCACCGGAAGAAGCCCGCCATGCGTACCGGTGATCACGTACTTGCTATGGTCAATGATTTACACGTAATCTTTGGAAAGGGTCCCGGTGGACTAGCTGTTCCGAATGACGCTGAGGGACACACACCCATGTGGAAGAAGAAATCTATATTTTGGGACCTACCCTACTGGAAAGACCTAGAGGTCCGCTCTTCAATCGACGTGATGCACGTGACGAAGAACCTTTGCGTGAACCTGCTAGGCTTCTTGGGCGTGTATGGGAAGACAAAAGATACACCTGAGGCACGGGAGGACCTGCAACGTTTGCACGAAAAAGACGGCATGCCTCCGAAGCAGTATGAAGGTCCTGCCAGCTACGCTCTTACGAAAGAAGAGGAAGAAATCTTCTTTGAATGCCTGCTCAGTATGAAGGTCCCGACTGGCTTCTCGTCGAATATAATCAGAATAATAAATATGCCAGAGAAAAAGTTCCAGAACCTAAAGTCTCATGACTGCCACGTGATTATGACGCAACTGCTTCCGATTGCATTGAGGGGGCTTCTACCGGAAAACGTCCGATTAGCCATTGTGAAGCTATGTGCATTCCTCAATGCAATCTCTCAGAAGGTGATCCAGAAATCATACCAAGGCTAAGGAGTGATGTGGCGCAATGTCTTGTCAGTTTCGAGCTGGTGTTCCCACCATCCTTCTTCAATATCATGACGCACGTCCTAGTTCATCTAGTCGACGAGATTGTCATTCTGGGGCCCGTATTTCTACACAATATGTTCCCCTTTGAGAGGTTCATGGGAGTCCTAAAGAAATATGTCCGTAACCCCGCTAGGCCAGAAGGAAGCATCTCCATGGGCCATCAAACAGAGGATGTCATTGGGTTTTGTGTTGACTTCATTCCTGTCCTTAAGAAGATAGGTCTCCCTAAATCGCGGAATGAGGGGAGACTGACTGGAAAAGGCATGCTAGGAGCGGACTCAATAATATGCAGGGACGGGCATTCTTGGTCTCAAGCACACTACACAGTTCTACAGAACTCTACCTTGGTGACACCGTATGTCGATGAACATAAGAACAGTCTGTGGTCCAAACACCCGGAGCAGTGCGACGACTGGATTACATGTGAACACATCAGGACTTTCAGCAGTTGGTTGGAAACACGTCTCAGAGGTGACAACACTGTTTGTGATGAGCTGTACTCGTTGTCCAGGGGACCATCTTTGACTGTATTGACTTACAAAGGATACGAGATAAATGGGAATACATTTTACACGATCGCCCAAGATCAAAAGAGCACCAACCAAAACAGCGGTGTCCGCTTTGATGCAGCAACCGAGAGGGGAAAGGACACATATTATGGTTACATAGTGGACATATGGGAACTTGACTACGGACATGATTTTAAGGTCCCTTTGTTTAAGTGCAAATGGGTCAATCTGTCAGGAGGCGGGGTACAGGTAGACCCAGAGTATAGAATGACAACAGTGGATCTGAAAAATCTTGGGTACACTGACGAACCGTTCGTCCTAGCCAATGATGTGGCACATGTTATCTATGTGAAGGACATGTCTATCAAACTAAGAAAAAGAAAAGATAAGGAAGCGAATACATCATACGATGAGCCAAAGCGCCACATAGTTCTTTCAGGAAAAAGGGACATCGTGGGAGTGGAGGGCAAGACAGACATGTCTGAAGATTATGAAAAGTTTCATGAAATTCCTCCCTTCAAAGTCAAGGCTGACCCAAGCATCCTGATAAACGATGAAGATTACCCATGGTTATGGCGCAATAAGCAAATGACACAAGCGAAGAAAAAGTGAAGACTTTCTCCCGCAACTATTATGATGATACCATGCCAACTTTGTAATAGACGAGTATGATACCATTGTCCGTTTTGTACACGAAGTGCATCCAGTTTTTGCCGTAACCCTCTCAACTTTCTTGCACATGCTATGTGGATGAAATGATGATACCATGCCAACTTTCAACCTTTTCAAAGTTCATTTGAAATGCTTTTCAATTTCAGGGTCTTATAGCTCAAAATAATCAATAAATGCATGAAAAATAAGAAATGAAGTCAGAAAGGTTGAAAATTGATGATGTGGCTTTGAATGGTGCATTTTGAACACACAAAAAGTTAGGAGTTCAAATAAGTTTAAAAAAATAAAATCCCTTTATAACAGACGAGTTTCCGTATGAAATCCTGATACTTCAAAAGCGTTTGTCCGTTTTGTACACGAAGTGCATCAGTTTTTGCCGTAACCCTCTCAACTTTCTTGCACATGCTATGTGGATGAAATGGTGATACCATGCCAACTTTCAACCTTTTCAGAGTTCATTTGAAATGCTTTTCAATTTTAGGGTCTTATAGCTCAAAATAATCAGTAAATGCATGAAAAATGGTGCATGAAAAATAATAAATAAAATAAATAAGTAATTTGAAACAAAATAATATAAACTTTAATAAAATATATAAGTACAAACAAAATAAAATAAACTTACATAACATAAATAAATTTTTTGAAACTAAAATTATCAAAGTATTTTCTGTTCAAAACATTATAAGCAACCTCTAGTATTGTTGAAACTAAAATTATATAAAATTGATGCAACTAAAATTATCGAAGTATTTTCTGTTCAAAATCATTGAAAGCAAAAAGAATTTTCATAAAGAACTTTTTTTGTTAGAAAGTTTAATAGCAAAAAGAATTATCATAAAGTAAACTAAATAAGTAATTAGAAACAAAATAAAATAAAGTAAATAAGTTTTTTGTTGTAAGTAGAAACAAAACAAAATAAATAAAGCAAAAAAGAAAACAAAAAAAAGGCAAAAAAATAAAAAATATGCCACCTATTGGGCCACCACGGCCTGAATACGACTAGAAACCCATCGATGGTCCAGGATTCCGGCCCGCAGAAGGCCCAGTAGGCCCATCAGGCATAGCAGTGACAATTAAGCCCGTAAGCCTACAATGGAGAGGAGCTCGAGAGGGAAGCGGCAGTGGGGCTTATAAACCACTGTGCGCCCCTCTCAACTAGCGAGGTGGGACTAAACTTTCGACGCGGGCGCAGCAGCACAAGGCCTTTGGTCCCGGTTGGTGCCACCAACCGGGACTAAAGGGGTGCATTGGTACCGGTTGGTGGCACTAACCGGTACCAATGCCCCCCCCTTTAGTCCCGGTTGGTGCCACCAACCGGGACCAAAGGCCGCCGCTTCCCGCCCTTTGGGCTGCTGAAAAGAGACCTTTGGTCCCGGTTGGTGGCACCAACCGGGACTAAAAGGGGCATTGGTCTCGGTTGCTGCCATGAATCGGCACCAATGTTCTCCGTATATAAGCAGGACTTGTAAATTTTCCAGTTCCATCGAACATTTTCCCCCCGACGATGCCGAACTCATCGACGCCGTGCTCGCCGTCACCGCCCCGGCCCTCTCGCTCGACCAAAACTCTCGAGGACACCCAAACCCTAGAAAAAACGATGTCGGTCTCCTACCCCCTCCTGCCGCGCCCCTACCCTTGAAGCGTTGTCGAGGCCACCCCAAACCCGGAATAAGCTAGGTCTACGTTTGCACTAATATATCCACCTGTTGTCATGTTTGTGTAATAATTGCCATGTTGTAATATTTGCATAAACAATGGAGCACGGACGAGACAAGGAAGCAGAAGAGGTGTTGGGGGACATAATCTTAGCCGGAGGTGATGTCTTGTCGTATCTTAACGACAATGATGGTCTGGAAGAACAGGGTGAAGAAGTAGGCTACGGTGATCGAAAAGTGGAGGAGGAAAGACATGATTATGATGGCTCCGGTGACCCAATGCTGGTGCAAGAAGGAGCCCGTGGTGACGGCTCCAGTAACCGAACAAAGTCCGGCCAGGTAAATATATTAGTTAAGCTTGTGCTGACTAGCTAATTGATGCATTCATTGTTTTGGTATGTACACATATTAATTAACTCTCGTCGTTCTTCTTTTTTCTAGCCCTCCGGATCGAGCACAACTTCGGTAAAGAGACGAGGCCCGAAGAGAAAGTTGCGCTCGGATGAAAGGTTTGAGATCACAGCAATCGCGCGCGACGGCCAACAGATTGAACCCATCCGGACAAAGGAAGCATTTGCTGCTCAGTGCGGGGTTCTTGTTAGGGACAAGATCCCGATCAGCATCCACCAATGGTATAAGCCTAAGAGGGAAGACCCAGAGGTGTCTTATGTCAATGATATGCAGAAAGATGATCTTTGGACTGAGCTGAAGGCAAATTTCACCCTACCGCCGGAGGAGGATCCGGAGAAGCCAGTTAAAGAGCAATTAATCAAGTCTCATGCTCTTAAGAAGATGGCAGACCTATTCAGGAGGTGGAAGAATGAGCTGAAAACGTTTGTTGACAAAGAAGAGACACCAGAATTCATCGGCAAATATGAGAAGATCAGAGATCACTGGCCCGCATTTGTGGCCCACAAGACATCAAAAAGAGCAAGAAGTTGTCAGCGACAAACAAGAAAAATGCTGCGAAGAAGAAGCTTCACCATCGCACGGGGTCAGGTGGCTACCTCAAAGCCCGGCCTAAGTGGGCCAAGGCTGAGAATGATCTGCTTGATAAAGGGATCAAACCAGAGACAATGAATTGGCTAGACCGTTGCCGGACTTGGTTCTTCGGGGCTGGCGGAACCTTGGACCCTGTATCAGGGAAGTGCGTTTGGACGGACGAGCAAATGAGAATACCAGTCAAGAGGCTTCAGCACTATATCGATGCAGCGCACCAAGGGACGTTCGTTCCAGACAGAGAGAACGACGAGCTCACAATGGCCCTCGGGAATCCTGAGCACCCTGGACGGACACGAGGCACGCCAGGCTCCGTTCCGTGGAAGGCTGGTTTTCCGGACGCAGTCGGTTACAAATGCCAGGAGAGGAGGAAAAAAGTGGAGCAGACCCAAATTCAGAAGCTGAACGAAAGGGTTCAAGCGCTAGAGGAACGAGACGTAGCTCGCAGCAATCGACCTGCCGATACTACCCCCGAAGCTACCACGCCATCTCAGCGAAGAAGCAGCATGGCTTCCACCGAGCTGCTTCAGCCGGAGCATCTCTTGACGGCTCCTGCTAGCTACCCCGTGGATGCTATCACGGAGTCTCAACATTGCCACCTTATGACGCGATGGGAGAACTTCAAAGTCAAGGCGGCTGTCGGCTCTGTTCGACCTCCTGAACCTGGCGCAACTTTTCACTGTCGTCCGATTCCAGAAGGATATGCTAGGGTGACGGTGGACGAAATAACGGAGGGATTTGAGGACCTCCAGCTTGACCACCCTACCGGTGAAGGGGAGACTCGGCTGGGTTCTGCTCTGAAGACTCCATGCATATGGCGGAAGGAGCTGATCAACCTTCCGAACTGGACGCCTCCGGCGAGTAAGGTCACTTCGCCTCCTCCTCCGCCTCCTCCTCCGGCGAGTGATCAGGGCACTCAGCCTCCTTCTCCGGCGCGTGGCGGCACTCCGCCTCCTCCTCCGGTGAGTGATCAGGGCACTCAGCCTCCTTCTCCGGCGCGTGGCGGCACTCCGCCTCCTTCTCCGCCTGCGCCGGTGCACCGGAGCAGCCAACCTCCTCCTTCTCCGCCTCGTCAGCAAGGGCGGAAGAGACCCGCCGCCGCTCCGGCTGCTCCGGCGCATCGTAGTCCTTCTCCTCCGCCTCGTAAGCAAGGAAAGAAGACAGCCGCAGCCGCTCCGTCTGCTCTGCCGGTGTCTAGCAGTACAGCCAGAGGCGGGAGGCAATACAGATTCGGTCCTTCTCTGAAGACTCCAGAGAAGTTACCATACGAGAGGACCAAGGAGGAAACCACGAAGATCGTGCGAGCCGAAGTGAAGAACTTCTTTGAAGGGGTGAAAGCAAAGAAATATCCACCTCCGAAGTAGAAGGTAGATCCGGTGAAAGCGAAGCGCACTCTGGCTACCCTGACAAAACCACCAAAGTCTTCGCCGAAAGGCAACTATGAGCGCATTATTGGAAAGACATTTGCCAAAGCGGAGCGGTCGGGAAGTACTATCACTGATCAAAGGTTAAAAGAACAACGAGCTGGGAAAAAAATTGCCCATCTCGGCGAACAAGCGAACCAATCGTGCCCCCCGCTCAAGGTGTCTAGCGACATCGTCGCTAATGATCCGAGGATGGTGGTCGGTTATAGCAACCTTGGAGATTACCTTCCCGACGATGTACATTATGATTTCTTGGAGGTGGACGAACACAAATACCATTACGGGAAGCCTCTCGTCAAAGATGAAAGATCTCTAACAACGATGATGCGAAGATTACATGATTGGTACATGAAAACCTGCAGAGAGTCTGGGGGGAGGGATACTTTGATGCTGAGAGTTAAAGAGGAGCATGACCTCGTTGGAATTGAACTGCTGAATGTTCCATTTGAGGAGTCCTTCCAGTTTTTCAATCAAAAGGCCCTCGATAAATTAACGGTCACTTGCTACTGTCTGTAAGTAGTACTACTTCTGTCATTAAGTCTCTCTATATAGGTCAGCTCTTTCATTGCATGTATTTATAATTATCCTCACTATATTATGCAGATTGAAGATCGCTGAATTGAAGGAAAGACAAATCGGTGATATTGGATTCATTAACACAAACCTCATAGATGCAACTGAGGTTAAATATCATGCCGAAAATACCGAGGCCAACTTGCTACGATCGTTGGTAATAAATGAAAACAAAGATATAATACTCTTTCCTTACAACTTCAAGTGAGTGTTACTGTCTTGTGCATATTCGGTTTCCCTTATTAGTCCAGGTTATAGTAATGTAATTGATGACTTATGCATGCGTGCGAAGCTTCCACTATATTCTCCTAGAGATTAAGCTTGAGCAGGGAGTAGTAACCGTCTTAGACTCGAGACGAAAAGATCCCTAGGACTATGTGGACATGACTCGAATGCTCGAGAAGTAAGTTAAATCGATCATTATCCACCATATCAGCAACTTTGTTCATTTCCTGATATCAAGTAATTGTTTTCTTTGTCTGGCAGGGTTTGGAGAAAATTCACCAAAAAAGCTCCGGGACTGCCGAAGAAGCTGCAATTTAGACACCCGAAAGTAAGTACTATAGTAGCATGTTCCACGCATCTCCTAGTGATTCAAGCGCTAGTTTCATCAATACCATTTAGCATGCTTGCTTATCAGTTTGATTGACCTCTATTTATTGTAAAGTGGTTGTGGCAGGAACAAGGGAATGATTTCTGTGGATACTACGTTTGCGAGTCCATCCGCCACACGACCTGTGAGCGGGGCTACTCTGGTGAACAATATGAAGTGCGTAAGCAATAATATTCACAATTTTATTTTATTACCATCATTTGTGTTGAGTTTCATTTATTCATATATATATATATATATATATATATATATATGTATTGACCCCCTTCTTCAAATTAGATCTTTCGGATGCGGGATGAACTCCTAGCACCAGATCGTATGCGAGCAATTCAAGAGGAATTGGCGGCATTCTACCTTGACCACGTGATCGCTGAAGACGGAGAATACAATGTGGACCTTGACTTCGTATATAATTAGGAGATTATATTGTTAGAGATAATTATTGTATATATGTAGCCAGTAGTGTCGGAGATATACGAGAACTTGTTGTTCGACCAATCTCTTGGAGAAGGAGAGGTGGTCGATATCACTTCTCTCTGTATGCATATGTTCATGACGATCTTCTGTTTCCTTCATTTTCTTACTAGCTAGTGTGTCTAGTCCTCTCTATACGTATATAGTACGTAGCGTCGACCAAGCACGGAGATAAGAGAGGACACTTCTCTCTATTAATTAGCTAGCTAACACAATATGTGAAACACCTAAATTAACCCCCCAAAACCCCCAACCCCCCCCCCTTTCAAAAAAAAACTCCAGTCCGTGAAATGCTGACGCGTGGATGCCTATTGGTCCCGGTTAGTGCCACCAACCGGGACCAAAGGCCCTCCTGCCTGGACTCGCCGCACCGGCCACGTGGAGGCCCATCTGTCCCGGTTCGTGTAAGAACCGGGACTAAAGGGCTAGGGCATTAGTAACGACCCTTTAGTCCCGGTTCAAAAACTGGGACAAAAGGCCCTTACCAACCGGGATAGATGACCCTTTTTCTACTAGTGCATGATCACCCACGTTCCACTTCCAACAAAGTCGTGACTTCCCTCTTCACTGATTGCAGTGAAGCTACATAAACATAAGCATCTTGAATAAGCATTCAACCAGATGGTTAGGGATAATCCACTAGTTCTATTAATCTATTTATAGTAAGCTAGAGTTCCTAGCCCTTGGCAGCAATCCACGTCCAAATAACTCTATGTGAATGGCCCGAGATCCCCCGAGTAACGGTGAAAAATTGGCAAAAAGTCGTAGGTTTCTA
This sequence comes from Triticum aestivum, assembly GCF_018294505.1. Lineage (NCBI taxonomy): Eukaryota > Viridiplantae > Streptophyta > Magnoliopsida > Poales > Poaceae > Triticum > Triticum aestivum. Next base: position 76,975,822 of record NC_057811.1, on the reverse strand, counting down.
GTATTAAACAGTATTCGGATGCATCTCCACTTAAACCTTGCTTATTCGAGTTATCCACAAAGACCACCACCTTTTCAAATCTAGCCACTAGATGGGGGGAACGTCCCGTCTGAGCTGCGAGAGGAAAAATCTTGATTTTAAGGGGAATGAGCGTCATCCAAACATCCTCAAACTGCACAATACTCGTGCGCTGGCAAATATTTTGGTACACTGACTGTTTTGGCATAGGGGTTAGTAATGACATGCACATAAATAGATGTTGCTTTCTAAAGTTAGTACACAAATTTGAAGTTAGCTAGTTAGAACAGAATTGGATTGTGCAGGAAAGTGGCTAATTCACCTATAGTACAGTCAATATGATATTCAATAATGGCCATAAGGTTCAACACTAAAAGGTTTGGTAAAGTAAAGAATAACATCGGCCAGGTGCACTAAGTTCATATTTCATTTGTTAAACTACGCACATGAACATTCTCTAGCAATCTTCTTGTTGCAAGACAATTAGTGGCCTATGATAATAATCAGACCACTGAAACTTGAAAGGAGTGTTTTACTACATCAATTAAATTATAAAAATATTTCTAAATTTGGTTTGGCATGCTCGACGGGTGAACCAAATAATTTAGAGGAAGCATTTGGTGATGCTAAGTGGAAGAAAGCAATAGAAGATGAATATGTTGCACTTCGGAAAAATAAAACGTGGCAGTTAGTTCTTCGTCATGAAGGTGAAAATTTGATTGATTGTAAATGGGTGTTTGGAATCAAAAGAAAATCAGATGAGACAATGATCATTATAAAGCAAGACATTTTCTTTAGAATTACCGGGGGATGAGTCCCTCCGCGTAAATATATTACTCAAAGTGGCCATTATATATGTTAGGAGAGTGATCCAGTTTATAAGGAAAACTGGGTCAAATACCTAAACAAATTGACCCATTTATAAGGGAAGCCAGGGCAAAACCGTACAAGTAACAAGGTTGCCACAAGAGAAGAACATGATGCCCACTATAAGGCATGACCTAGCTAGCAGACTAAAATGATCATCACCACGAAAGACAAAAGCACTAGTAGAAAAAGGGTCATCTGTCCCGGTTGGTAAGGGCCTTTTGTCCCGGTTTTTGAACTGGGACTAAAGGGTCATTACTAATGCCCTAGCCCTTTAGTCCCGGTTCTTACACGAACCGGGACATATGGGCCTCCACATGGGCGGTGCGGCGAGCCCAGGCAGGAGGGCCTTTGGTCCCGGTTGGTGGCACTAACCGGGACCAATAGGCATCCATGCGTCAGCATTTCAGGG
>NC_057811.1:76974188-76974421 GCF_018294505.1 Triticum aestivum | reverse complement strand
AGGGGCTGGGGTTTTTGTTTTTTTTTGAAAGGGGGGGGGGGTGGGGGGTTTTGGGGGGTTAATTTAGGTGTTTCATATATTGTGTTAGCTAGCTAATTAATAGAGAGAAGTGTCCTCTCTTATCTCCGTGCTTGGTCGACGCTACCTACTATATACGAATGGAGAGGACTAGACACGCTCTAGCTAGTAATCAAATGAAGGAAACAGAAGATTGTCATGAACATATGCATATA
>NC_057811.1:76946528-76974110 GCF_018294505.1 Triticum aestivum | reverse complement strand
TTTTTTTGAAAGGGGGGGGGGGTTGGGGGTTTTGGGGGGTTAATTTAGGTGTTTCATATATTGTGTTAGCTAGCTAATTAATAGAGAGAAGTGTCCTCTCTTATCTCCGTGCTTGGTCGACGCTACGTACTATATACGTATAGAGAGGACTAGACACGCTAGCTAGTAAGCAAATGAAGGAAACAGAAGATCGTCATGAACATATGCATACAGATAGAAGTGATATCGACCACCTCTCCTTCTCCGAGAGATTGGTCGAACAACAAGTTCTTTTATATCTATCCGACACTACCGGCTACATATATACAATAATTATCTCTTACAATATAATCTCCTAATTATATATGAACACAGGGTCCACATAGTATTCTCCGTTTTCAGCGATCACGTGGTCAAGGAAGAATGCCACCAATTCCTCTTGAATTGCTCGCATACGATCTGGTGCTAGGAGTTCATCCCGCATCCGAAAGATCTAATTTGAAGAAGGGGGTCAATACATATATATATGAATAAATGAAACTCAACACAAATGATGGTAATAAAATAAAATTGTGAATATTATTGCTTACGCACTTCATATTGTTCGTCAGAGTAGCCCCGCTCACAGGTCGTGTGGCAGATGGACACACAAACGTAGTATCCACAGAAATCATTCCCTTGTTCCTGCCACAACCACTTTACAAGAAATAGAGGTCAATCAAACTAGCGCTTGAATCACTAGGAGATGCGCGGAACATGCTACTATAGTACTTACTTTTGGGTGTCTAAATTGCAGCTTCTTCGGCAGTCCCGGAGCTTTTTTGGTGAATTTTCTCCAAACCCTGCCAGACAAAGAAAACAATTACTTGATATCAGGAAATGAACAAAGTTGCTGATATGGTGGATAATGATCGATTTAACTTACTTCTCGAGCATTTGAGTCTTGTCCGCATAGTCCTGTGGATCTTTTCGTCTCGAGTCTAAGACGGTTACTACTCCCTGCACTACAAAAAAATACACTTCCGTGATGATACATGTTTGTCACAGTAGGTCGCGTTTTCTATCATGCATGTACATCCATGACAAATTTATGACAGAATCAAGATCGTCATACCTGTGCTGTCGTAGAAGTGTTCCATGATATTGCCAAAATTATCATCACGGAAGTGTCCACTTCCATGACGATAAATCGCGCGTCACAGAAGTGCTTTCGTCCAGGGTGACCGACACGTGGCATCTACCGTAACGGAACGCCGTTAAGCTATCGGGTCGGGTTTTGGATCCGATAACCCGTTAACAGCCCCGACCAATGGGGTTTTCCACGTGTAAAATCATCATTGGCTGGAGGAAACACGTGTCGTCTCATCGTTGGGACAGATGTCATCCACTCATTGGACGGAAGGCGCCTATGATACGTCGACACATGGCATGGCCCAATAGAGGCCCATTCCTGTGAAAAGGCCGGCCCGTTTGACTTGGTCAAAAGGTGGTGGGCCGGCCCATGGAAAGCCTGTTAACGGCCTATTCGCATATAGCCCATTTACAGCCCGCTAACCCAAGGCCCGTTATGCCCTATCCGAATTAGGCCCAGTAGCGTCATCTGGGCCATCCAATATGATTCCAGCCCATTTTCACTTCTGGCCCATGTATGGCCCATGACGTCTTCCGGCCCATATGAGGCCCTATGTAACTCTTGGCCTATTAACGACCCGTGGTGAAACTGGCCCATAATGAACAGTGTATCACTTTACACCCATTAACGGCCCGTGGTGAAACTGGCCCGTAATGAACAGTGTATCACTTTATACCCATTAACGGCCCATGGTGAAACTGGCCCGTAATGAACAGTGTATCACTTTATACCCATTAACGGCCCGTTATTCCGTTGGGCCGTTTCCAGCCCATGTTATCTTTCGGCCTTCTAAGAGCCCATTTATTCTTGGGCTCATTTCCAGCATTCGTTTACTTACGGCCCGTTACTGTCATTTTCTGCTTGTGGACCAAATTCAGCCCGTGGTTACAGTCGGCCCGTTTGTGGTCCGTTAATACGTTGGGCCGTTTTCATAGCGTCATCAAATACGGCCTATTAATGATGGCCCGTTATGGTCAGCCCATGAACGGATGATTCCAACTCTAGCCCGTTTACGGCCATAATGCGGCCTGTTATTGGCCCATGTTTGGCCAATCGATCATACGGCCCGTAGAAGGCCCATTGATGATACGACCCGTAGAAGGCCCATTGTTTCTACGGCCGGTAGAAGGCCCATTGTTTCTACGGCCCGTAGAAGGCCTACTGTTTCTACGGCCCATAGAAGGCCCACTGTTTCTACGGCCTGTAGGAGGCCCAGTGTCACTACAGTAAATATTAGCCCATGGTTATTGTGGCCTAGTTTTAAAAAATAGGTTATTGCAGCCACTAGCAAACCGCGGAAAAAGAACTGCACTGACTACAAGCAAACAAATAAACAAGACAACAAGGAAATAAATAAGCAAGCAACTTATGCTAGGCTATCACGGCTATTACACACATTACATCCACTGGGCATCAAAGTTCGCCACCAGTGCAAATATAGGGAACAAAGCAGCATATAAACACCGCAGCAAAACAAGTCCAGAACTGAAACCACTTCAGAAGAGTTCAAGAAACAATATCCTGGGTACCCATAACGCTGGCAAGATGCTTAGCAAGCTTATTAACTTTCTCTTGTTTGGCGCTTAAATCCTCCAGCGCTTGCTGCTGCACAAGAAAGTACGCATCTGAATTCTGCAAGGACTTCCTCAGTCCTTCAGCTTCTTGCCGCAGCACAGCTGACTGATGCCTTTCAGCTTGTAGCTGAGACTGAAGAAGCCGAAGTGATTCAGGCAGCGAGTTCGAAGAGCTTGTGCCAGCGGTACTGGCCAGTAACTCGAACACTACATCAACGCAGGACTGTGGGGTTTTCTCACTGTCTACAAGATCATTTTTATCACCTTTCTTGGAGACCAACAGGGTTGTCTCACTATCTTGAACCTTATCTGCATTACTTTCTCTACCATTGCATAGTGGGGTGCTCTTCTCCAATATTCTGTTTGCATACTACAAGAGAAGCAAGCAGACACACCACAGGTTTAGCTTGTAGTATACGAAACTCATTTTGGTAAACCGGTTCAGTAGTAAGGTGGACAGGATAACAGCATGAAACAAACATATATCTATGTACTATGGTCACTGTATTGTCCATATCATTCTAGTTTATGTTCCCTAATCAAGATAGAGACACAGTTCAACTCATATATTTTTAAGACACAGCAGCATAGACAGAATATAAGTGTGAGAAACTACACAGCATTGGCAGCACTTGTAATGTGCATCACATGAGAACATAACTGTTTATACAACTTAAACTGAAACAACATAGAGCAAGAAGTTAGAACAACAATCCAGTTAAAGAAATAGGTTTAAAACATACCTGTTGCGCCATTGGAGTTTCAATTGGATCCTTCAAATTCGAAAGTAGTTGGTATGAGTAAATACAGTGATGCAACAGCAAAGGAGTATGGACCATAGCTACGGAATCTGACATGAGAACAGTTGCTCTTCTGCTTTAAACATGGAGTTTGGGTTAGCTGTGGTGGTCTTTGTGCTTTGGGCACTGCAGTAGCTTTACAAACTGCTCGTGTGGGGGTACTCTGTGGTGGACATGGTGCTTTGTCAACTATAAGTGGGTTACTATCCGCTGGGGTTGCGGTTAGATGGGTTGTAGCTGGTTCTTTGCCCAACGGTGTAAGTGTGCAATCTGGAAGAGTCTCGATTATGTGTGGTGGGGCTAGTTTGTGGGCCAGTACAACCATGGTTCTATCTGCATCGACGAGTAGCACTGTCTTTTGTGAAGAACGGGTTTTTGCTCCCTTAGATACCGCCATCACCCCCTCCAATTCAAATGGCTGATAAACAAGAAAAGAAATTGAACGTACAGACATTGTATGATAGACAGATGTGGTAATTCACATATATGTTGTCTAACCAAACATGACAGCATGACACAATTTCACATATAGGATGCCTAACTAAACAGGATAGCATGGCACAGTTTCAGATATATGATGGATAACTTAACAAGATATAATGGCATAATTCAACATATGATGAGTACCTAAACAGGATGACATGACAAAACTATATGATGTCTTTCTAAAATAGGTTGGGATGAAATAATTCACATACATGTTGTCTAAGTATACATGATGGCATGATATAATTGACATAATTGATTCATATACTAAGCAGTTGGCACTCGCATGTATGATCTCTAAACTAAGCAGATAGAATTCAACATTGTGCATATGATGTCTAAACTAAGCAATGCAAGACACCATATGCATCATATGAGAAATATAAACATTGCAACTTAGAGCATACACCTCAGGTGGGATATAGGACTGGTCATCTGTCTCTGAATCCTCCTCTAAGGAGCTCCCTGTAACCATCGAGATATATGCTTCAACAGGTACCATTGCCTGCTCTGAAGACCTTGTTCTCACTCCAGATTTTTCCATAACCGGCTCAAATGGCTGATACACATGAAGAGTAGTTCAATATACACAGATTGTCGACAAATGGAATACGTAATGAAAAAAAAGATGGCATGAGATAGTTCACATATATGATGCCTGGCTCCATGGCGGTGCATAATTCACATATATGATAACTGGCTGAAAAACATGGCATTGCATAATTCACATATCTGATATAGAAAGCAAACAGGAGGCATTCACACAAAGCATGTCTAATCTAAGCAGATGGCATGGCAATGCAAGACACCATATGCATGATATGAGCAATATAACCCAGCCAAGTTAGAGCATGCACCTCGGGGGGGGGGGGGAATACGACTGGTCATCTCTCTCTGAATCCTCCTCTGAGGAGCTATCTGTAACCAGCAAGAAATCTGCATCGACACGTAGCACTGACTGCTCAGAAGACCTTGTTTTCACTCCAGATTTTCCCATGACCGACTCAAATGGCTGATGCACAGGAAGAGTAGATGAATGTATAAACATTGTTGACAAATGGAATACATTATGGAAAAAAATATGGCACAATACAATTCACATATACGATGACTGGCTAAACAGGATGGCATTGCATGATTCATGTATATGATGCCTGGCTAAAGAAGATGGCATTGCATAACTCCCATATACTCCCTCCGTTCCTAAATATTTGTCTTTTTAGAGATTTCAAATGGACTACCACATACGGATGTATATAGACATATTTTAGAGTGTAGATTCACTCATTTTGTTCCGTATGTAGTCACTTGTTGAAATCTCTAAAAAGACAAATATTTAGGAATGGTGGGAGTATGATATAGAAACCAAACAGGTGGAATTCACACAAAGCAAATCTAAACTAAGCTGGTGACACATAAGATGTATAATGTAAGCAATGCAAGGCGCCATATGCATGATATGACCAACATCAACATGCCAGGTTTGAGCAAACACCTCAGGTGGTAAACAGGCGTGGTCGGCTCCTTCTGAATCTCCATCTGAACAATTATCTTCCTCTGGAATACAATCTGGAAATGCAGGAGGGGGGGCACTTCGCCCACCATGGAGCGGCGTCTGCATGACATTATATTCGCACGCAACAGTCTTCTCTTTTTCTCTACATGTTCAGTACGATTGTGTACAATATCTGACATGCATAATAAAAAAATAGTTAGATTTTGTAAGGCCTAAGGGGTGCATGCAAAAATCAAGACTGATGGTAGCAAACGAGTGGATGGATCCAAAACTAATGATAGCAGGTAGATTATAGCTTCAGTAGATAGACAATGGATCATCTATTGTTTGTTGCCCACCCAACATGAACCACATAGAAGACCCCAGATGAACCAGATAGTAGACAGATACTATTCGTTGCTGGCTCGATATGAGACCCATGGGCAATTCAGAACTCAAGATTGAACGATAAAGTAGCAGGTAATAATAACCGATGTATAACGTAAGCAAACACAAAAGACTGCGACCTCTCTTCCAGAACTGTGTAGTCCTCAGGTTCATCTGCTCAGTCGATGATGGTAATGTAGTTGGCGTGGCCGCCGGCAATGGGGAAGATGATCTAAGGCGGCGAAAGGAAGTCTGCAGGGGGATCTCTGCTGCAGTGAACGCTTATGTCGATGGTGCACCTCAGGTGGGGTGGATGACGGCACGACAGGAGCAGGACATAACACACAGAGTTTTCTTTGACGCCTATCTGAAAATGAAGTAAATCTATAAGGGCTCCTTAGAATTGGAGGATTCTATAAACACAGGGATAGGAAAAACACAGGAATAGGATAGGAATGCACGTGCAAAACAGAGCATTTGGAAATATAGGATTTCAGTCAACCTGGGTGTTTGGCTCACATGAATTGGAAGAATAGAGGAATGGAGAAACAAACTGATGCGATGAGTGTACAACCTCTTTGGCATAGCCTTGTGGACCTCAGCATCATTGGGTTGGACGTGGAGGATGGTGATGATGCTGGTGTGACTGTCGGAGGCGGGGAAGAAGATCCAAGGCCTCTGGAAACGGCGCCGAGGGTACTGCTCCGCTGTGATGGACGGTTCCGTCGTTGGAGCAGCTCCGCTAAGGTGTACGACGACGAGGCTGAAGCATGACAAGACAAACAACGTTAATCTGAAGTGGGACCCTAATATCATCTGCAATAGATGATGTAAAATACATCACCAAAAAGTGCTAGATGTAAAACGCATCAGCCGCGGCACGGCCGCTCCGACAGATGCTGTAAGTACTGTTCACTCTGAACTTAACTGAAGAAAAGGAACTTCACAATCGAAACTGAATTTTACTGTCGAAACCGATTGAACTAGTAACAGAGCATTGCAATAGATGTTTAGGGCATTCGAGCACTAGTAGCAGAGAAGCAGTGATCTAAATCAGCAGACGCTCGAGCAGGGAACGCACTAGCAGAGAGCAAGTCGTGCAGTAGCACCGCGAGCGAGTGCTAAAGCAGCAACTCCTGTAGCTGTGGGAGGTCGTGCAGCAGCAGCAGCAGCAGCGCAAGCGAGAGCAAGAGCAGAGCAGCAGCACGAACGAAAGCAGGAGCAGTGCAGCAGCGCGAATGACAGCAAGAACAGAGCCGCAGCGCGAGCGAGAGCCGGAGCAGCTGCAGCTAGTGCCGTTGTGGAAGTCGCCGCCGAGGAAGCAACAACATGGGGGAGAGACACCGTGGATGATGTGGCCGGCGACGGCGCCGTCGATGGAGACACGCCATGTCTGCTCGGTATCGAGCACCGGCAGCCCCGTGAGATCGAATAAAAGATAAAATGCAGCGATGAGTGCAGAACCTCCTTGGTGGCGCCGAGTTGGCCTCGGCTTAATCGGAGGAATTGGTGAGGGTGCTGCGGTTCCGGTGGGGCAGGTCAAGACGGCGCTGTGGGGATTGAGGTGGCGCGATAGACGAGGCGAACGTCGGGGAAGCTCCTTGGAGGTGGAGGACGGGGCGGCTGATCCGGCGGGACGACGAGATCGACAACAGATCCTCATCTGGTGCGGTGGATGAGGGACGGCGAGTTGTTGCGGTTGACGACGTAGTCGGGGAAGAGTCTCCGGCTGGGCGGCGATCGGGAGACCGACGAAGGAGCGTGGGGTTTCGCGGGTTTTGGCGGCCTCGGTGTACGAATGGGGGGCGAAGGGGGAGGGGGGAGCCAAGCTTAGGGACGCGCTTGTCCGAAATGTAGGGTAAGTTACCAGCGTACCCCCAACGGTTTTGACACCGCGACGTGGAGCTTCATTTCCGGCTGAGGGGTAGAAGGGGGATTTCGCGTGTCTGGGCTGCGGGAGCGATTTCGGATGAGGAGGGAGTTCTTGCGTGCGTCCAAATTTCGGGATAACAAGGCGCGGCGCGGGTTGAAGAAGGGGGAGTTTCAAAGCAGGTGAGACAAAAGATACTCGAGCTTGAAAATTTCGGGATAACAAGGTGCGGATTCCTAGTTCGGCAGAACAAACTTAACTTGTAAAAAAAACAATTCATACAAGACACAAGAGAGTCATGTCCCCTTTTACTATATTGCTATAGATGCCATTGAAAAAACTACAAGAAAAATGTAAAAAAAAATCGGGAGAACAAGATTACCCTGCACAGTACCAAATCGATTCGCACTTCCCTCAACAACAACAAAAAACAAATCAATTCCCACCAAAGAAAGAGTAATGTCCCTTTTTATATGATTACAGATGCCATGATCTCGAATTTCAATTTTTGAATCCACGTTATGTTGAATTCGAATATATCGTTAGGTGACCTTGCGGTTTATAATTGATGTAGTCGTACATTTTGATCTTCCATCATATATGAACATTTTACTCCACCATGTGAACATATATATTGTCGTCTACCATATGGACTAAATATGAATCAATTTTCCTTGTTTGAATACGATTGTTGTCAAGTTATACAATAATTTAAATATTATCTTGATAACAAAAAACATACATATAGCAGTAATCATATTTCACTATGAACTACATGTACCATACGCTCTCCAATTCAAATATTTGTATCCATTTTATGTTGAATTCAAATCATAGTACATTATTGGTCTAGGTAGCGAGATGTTTGGGATAATCAAAACCCTGTTTTCATACGTATAATTTTTGGCTGAATTGGGACAAGTTTTGGTATAAGCCTCTTGCAAAACCGGAGATTCTCTCAACAAGCCTCGTGGTTCTGACAGGGAACGTGTCACCTTTGTGTGTGAAACGATATACGCTGCCTCCCCCTGATTTTATTTACAGAGGCAACATAGAACTATATGAGTGCCCTGTTAAATTTTGGAATTATTTCGGGTTCATTTGGCCTTTTTATACATTAATTGAGTTTCTGGACTTTTAATGTGCATAATATAAATATGAATTGCATGCACATGCTCCCGTGCACCAAAGTGGGTTGAAAAATCACATGTGTGTCCTTGGTTGAATTTCTAGGTCCCATGGAAGAAATGAGAATGAAATTCAAACATCTGGGCGTCATGACTCGGCCGAGAACATCGAGAAACTTTGATTTTAAATTCTTGTAAATCCAAATCTCGCCTGGAAATCATGAAACTTGGCATGGTGTCATGTCATGGCACTAACATGTTGTGGTAAAAAATTGGGCCGATTTGGAAGCTCGTGGTTCTAAGAGGGAACATGCCACCTTTGAGTGTGAAATGATATACACTGCCCCCCCCCTTGAGTTTCTTAACAAAGGCAACATAGAACTACATTAGTGCCCTGTTAAATTTTGGAATTATTTCGGGTTCGTTTGTCGTTTTTTAGACATTAATTGAGTATCTGGTCATTTAATGTGCAAAAGTCAAATTTGAACTACGAGCACATGCTCTCGTGCACCAAAGTTGGTTGAAAAATCACATTTGTGTCCTCGGGTGAATTTCCAGGTCCCATGCAAGAAATGAGAATAAAATTAAAACATCTGGGCATCGTGGCTCGGCCGAGAACATTGAGAAACTTGGTTTTAAAATTCTTGTAAATCCAAAACACGTCTGAAAATCATGAAACTTGGCATGGATGTCATGTCATGGTACTACCATGTTGTGGTAAAAAAATTGGCCGAATAGGAACAGATTTTGGTATAAGCTTCTTGCAAACCGAAGCTTCTCTCAAGAAGGCTCGTGGTTCTGAGAGGGAACGTGCCACCTTTGATTGCAAAACGATATACGTTGTCCCCCTTGAGTTTATTTACAAAGGCAACATAGAACTACATGAGTGGCCTATTAAATTTTGGAATTATTGCGGCTTCGTTTGGCCTTATTTACACATTAATTGAGTTTTTGGTCATTTAATGTGCATAATTCAAATTTGAACTACAAGCACATGCTCCCGTGCACCAAAGTTGGTTGAAAAATCACATTTGTGTCCTCGGGTGAATTTCTACTCCCTCCTTCCATCTATATAGGTCCTAATGCGTTTTTCGAGGCTAACTTTGACCAAACGTTAGAGCAATAATATATGACATGCAACTTACACAAAGCATACCTTCAAATTTGTATGTCAAAGGAGCTTCCAATAATATAATTTTCATAGTATACATCTCATGTGCTATTAATCTTGTCAATAGTCAAAGGTTGTCTTGAAAAACACATTAGGCCCTATATAGATGGAAGGAGGGAGTAGGTCCCATGCAAAAAATGAGAATAAAATTCAAACATCTGGGCATCGTGGCTCGGTCGAGAACATTGAGAAACTTGGTTTTAAAATCATGAAACTTGGCATGGTGTCATGTCATGGTAGTACCATGCCGTGGGAAAAAAAATTGGCCGAATAGGAACAAATTTTGGTATAAGCTTCTTGCAAACCGGAGCTTCTCTCAAGAAGGCTCGTGGTTCTAGGAGGGAACGTGTCACCTTTGTGTGCATAATTCAAATTTGAAATACAAGCACATGTTCCAGTGCACCAAAGTTGGTTGAAAAATCACATGTGTGTCCTCGGGTAAATTTCTAGGTTTCGTACAAGAAATGGGAATGAAATTCAAAATTCTGGGCATCGTGGCTGGGTTGGAAACATTGAGAAACTTAGTTTTTTAGTTCCTGTAAATCCAAAACACGCATGAAAATAAATGAAACTTGGCTTGGTGCCATGACATGGCACCAACATGCTGTGGTAAATTTGCAGTCCGATTTGCGAAGGCGCACACATTAACAATCAACAAAGTCATTTTGGAACAAGTGCTATCACGTTACAATCGGAAACACAGGTATTATTGAAACCGTGGGCGTTCTACTTAGTAGTACCATTTACGTGCCGCCACGCGTCCCCATTTTTTATTAGCTAGGAGGCATCGTGCAGGGTAGCTATTTGAGTACGAGAGGCGTGCGATCAGACCCCTGCGCGTGCTTATCGGGAGGAGAGCCCTTTGTCCTCCATCTGCCGTCCACCTCTCTCCCAAGATCTCCATTAATGGCGCCCAAGCCTCTGTTTAATGGTGTGGCTATGTCTCACTCGACTGAGATTTAAGAGAGAAAAAAGAAAATCTGAAAGCACGGATCTTGATGTAAGATCCGACGGACCTATATAGCATCTACTGCGACTTATAGCAAGACTGATGAATATATAAGGACGGTTTTTTTTATCAAAGAAGGGCTTGCCCCTTCCGATTTTCATTACTGAAAACCACCACAATTCACAAGAAGTTCAGCACAACTCCAACCTAACACGAAGGACTAAAAGCTACCAGATTGAAATCGCAACATCCCAAGAGGCCAACAAAGGCCAAACATCCGCGCTAGAACCCAACATTTCACAACCGACGACACAATCCACATCCTAAACCGATTATTACATCAAAAGAAACCAGGAAACTGGAGGAAGCCCAGCAGCAACTAGAAGAACAGCAACGCCAGGGTCGCCACAGCAAGAGTTTTCTTCATTCCAGCCTCGCAACATTGATCTTCCACAGAAAGATAAGGACGATTAATTGTCTTACATAATTAGAAAGATAATTTAAAAAGCCACATGTGGCTACGCCCGAAATACAGAAGGGCAAAAGAAGAAGGAAGACAAGGATCTGGCTCGCTGATCTCTACTTTCTTGATGCGTTGTTGCAGGCCGCGGGGACTAGTCTCCGCGGCGAGCGGCGATGAGCTCTTTCGTGTCCTCAAGACGCTGCTTGAGAACATCCACGGATTGCTCCACCAGCCTTTGGCGCTCGTTGCAGAGCATGTCATTCTCGTCCATAAGTTTCTTGACGATGACGTCGGTCCTCTTCAACAAGGCACTGGTCTCCTCCTGCTGGTCTGCACTTCGGACGATCTTCTCCCTCAGCAGGTCGCGCTCGGCCCGGAGGCTCTCATTGCCCTCCCTTAGTTGCCGGATGACGCCGGTAGCCTTTTCAAACGAGGCTTTCATGTCGTCCTGCAACCTCGCCTAGCCGGAGATCTGATCCATCTGGCTATGGAAGATCGCATGCATGCGCCTGTAACAGTCGTCGCCTGCCCGCGAGAAATTTTCCTAGGCCGCCGCGGCGCGGCGGGACATCTCTGCTGCATTCGTGGTGTGGCGGGACATCTCTGCTGCTTCGGCGGCGCGGCCGGACCAGTCTGCTGCATCGACGGCGCGGCGGGACCTCCGTGCTGCTTCAGCGGCGCGGCGGGACCTCTGTGCTGCTACTTCCGCGCGGCGGGACATGTCGGCTGCTCTCGCAGCGAGGCGGGACATCTCTCGTGCTTCCGCTTCCATGCTCGCCTCTCCCTGGTGGCAATCTCTCGACCCAGAACTCACGCTAGCCATGGCAGATGCAAGGGAAGGATGGTGAATGACTTGTTTGTTTTTGTGGATGAGGAGTTGAGGAGGAATGTGCAGTCATCTTGGCATACTAGTATTTATAACTGAGTACTAATATGCTCCTAAGTGGGAAACCGTTTAGGTTGTGCTCGGTGTGAACAGGTTTGCAATTCAATATAGCGTGGTACTAATACGCTCCTAAGTGGGAAACCATTTAGGTTGTGATCGGTGTGAACAGGTTTGCAATTCAATATAGCGTGGAGTAATTTGGAATGTGACGAGACGCAAGCTCAAAATTTATTGACGGTTCTAGTTTCGAAGTGCGGCACTATTCCCGGATGGAGTACTTCTTTTTCTACTCCCTCCTTTCCGGTTTTATAGGGCTTATCTCAAAATTTTAGTTTTTCCATTTTATATGGCTCAATTTGGTTGTTTCCCAACACATGTTCAGATTCCAAGGTGCATTAAATCATTACATGCAAGTATTAAGAGAAAATTGACCAATGCATGTACTTTATGCATGCATGCATTGCAATTAATGCATTGATAAACATAATTTTTTGAGAAAAACAAGAGCATTAATTAGGTGCTTTTGCAAACTACAAAAAATATTCCACCACTCACCATCTTGGTTGGTGAGATTTTTGAATTAAGCCCAATGAACCGGAAAGGAGGGAGTACTGCTGTGTACGTGCAATAACTGGCACCATCGTATACATATCTTACGGTTAATGGGGCGTTCGACAGGAATAGCCGCGTGGCGAGCTCTCACACACGCGTCTGTTGTTTCTCGAAAAGGAGGATGATGACCCCCGGCCTCTGCATCTGGGAGTCACACACGCATCTGTAGCTACGAATTGTAGTGTTCTCAACCATCCGATTGGCTCTATCATGGATGTACCTATGTACTAAAACATGTCTAGATACATCTATATTTTGACAAATGGAAGGCATGTATTGTGGAACCGAGGGAGTGCTTGTCATCAAAATGGATAAAAAGGGACGTATCTAGAACTAAAATACGTCTACATACATCTCCTTTTATCCATTTTGATGACAAATAGTACTTCTTACCCAAAGGAACTTTATATCCAACAGACACAAAATATTCGTTCGACTGTTGGAAATTACTGATCTGATGTCGAAGTAATTGCTGCATCGCCACCAAAACCCACCATTTCTTAAGCTAAAGTAGACCAAGGTAATCCCTATATTAGCATATTACTAAGATAAACATAAGGCACTGTAGAAACATTTAGGACATGAGCTTGTCAATCCGAATGTGGAGGGACACAAGCTTAGCCCCGGCCAGCAGCTTGGACAGAACTGCCAAGAAGGTCAGCTCCTGCACGTCGACGTCGCCGGGATCCTTGCTGCTTGTCACCTCCATTTCCACCTTGACGGCGTCGGTCGTGCCTTTGGGCTCCCCCGGTGGGCCGTTCGCCCACAGCTTGGCCACGTAGTGCGGCAGTGGGGACGCCCCCGCTCTAATGCAGACGACCGACACGGCGATAGGCGTGCCTATGTTGAGCACGCCGCCAACCAAGAAAAACGCGCGGCGGTCCTCCTCCGCGAACAGCAAGAGTCATGGCTCCGATAGTGGCAGCTGCAGCTGGAGCACCTTGTCGTACTGGATCCTGTGCACGGGCATGGGATGCGCGGTGCTGATGTGGTGGTAGAGCGCCGGCGGCGGGCCTTTGTAGCCGCAGACGGGCACGGGGCATTTGCAGGGCACGAGCGGACACACGCTGTGCTGATCGGCGAGCTTGTGGTAAGTGACGTAGAGCCCATAGCCTTCATGCGGGCACTCCACCCTCACCGATGAAAGGACGGAGTCCACCGCCGTGTTCCGCACGTTGAAGCCACCGCCGCGCTCGCACTTCTGGCACTGCCGCTGGTTCCCGGGGCGCTCGACGCGGCAGTCCGCGCAGGCCAGGTGCCCTCCCTTGCACTGCAGAAATCAATCGAACAACACATCAATCAAGAAACCTGTACCTTGCTCAATCAGCCGAATGGACGAGGTGTATTCGAACCTCATACACTGGAGGCATCAAGGGGCGGAGGCACAAGGGGCAGTGGAGTACGGTGAGGTCCATCGAGACCTTAGAGAGCTCCATCGTCGGGTCCTGTTCGGTCTGCATGATCTCGCCCTCCTCATGCACAACCATCTCTCGACTTGGACCGGGGTATTACAAAGCTTTACCGTCACATATTTTATACTACTTCAAGGTGCATTAAATCAACACATGCAAGTATCAAAAGGAGAGTCACGGCATGCATGCATGCATGCGTTGTAATTAATGCATCGGTAAACGCAAATTATTGAAATATATCGAGTGCAGTGCTTTGATGTGTCGCGTCAACTCGTACATCAACGAGAAGTTTGATTATCCTCTCCCTCGCAGACATAACTACACCTGCCTTTGGCTGTATGACAGGTTGGCCACACACCTGTCGGGCCCACCTGTCATACACGCAAAGGCAGGAGCGTCCCTCCCTCGCCCATGAGCGTGGTGGCTGGCAAGACTAGGAGAAGCTTTCGCTACACGCTCTCCCTCCCGCACGCGGTGGACATGCAGCAGTTCAATCGGTGTCAGATGGCCAGAAGCGTACTGTAGTACTCCTCCAGTGCAGTAGTACTCCATCATTGTTCGACTTCCTGAAGAGGCGAAGAGCCAAGCGCAGCCCGGACGCTCGTGTGGCAGTTTCATGTGTAGAGTAGTCTGGGATAGCGTGTACCGTGCCTGTAAGCTTAAAATCGTTGGGGTCGGCTCCATGCTATGTGGCCGTCTCGAAGTTTTTAAAAATTTTAAAATAGTCTTCTGGCCCTACCTGACACCCTGATTATTGTAGTTTGCACGCTCATCTGGTCAAGACAGGAATATATATTTTAATTTGTTTTTTTCCAAAAGGGGGACTCCCCGGCCTCTGCATCAGAACGATGCATACGACCACATATATTTTAATTTGTGGTGGGTAAATGTTAGAGGTTGCAGCAAATATATTGTACACTGCGGGTCTTTCAGCCAAGTTTAGAGGCAAGCATGAGGGGCCAGTGCTATGATGTGTCGCGTCAACTCGTACAACGAGGAGAAGCTTGATTTTACTACACGCCTTCTCCCTCACCCATGCGCGCGGTTGCTCGCAAACGAGGACATGCTTTTGCTTAGTAGTACTTCTACAACAAGCAATTCGTCTCGCTCGCGGTGGACGGACATGCAGCAGTGGATTCGACACTGTAGAAGCAGTAGTAGTAACATCATTGTTCGTCTTCTCGAAGAGGCGAAGAGCCAAGCGCAAACCGAACATTGCAGTTGTGAACATTGGAGCACGCATATAGCCAGGCTCTTGCATTAGACAAAATTGCTATGTGAGCCCACTATTGTACTAGTACGTACAACTACTTGCTAGTATAGCCCTGTAAACCAGAAAGGAGTATTTGCCCTTCTAGAGATTTCAACAAGTGACTAGACTACACCGAGACGGAGTACATATGGAGCAAAATGAGTGAATCTGCACCGTAAATAAATACGTACTAGTTCTATCGTTTTCCTCTCCGAGGTGCACAATATTGAGTATACTGACTAGTCTCTTTTTGACACGCATTTACGTTTTTTACATAGTACAGACGCAAGCGCTCATATACACGTGCATACATTCACCCCTATGAACGCACACACGCACGGCACTATCATCTTGAAATTTATGAAGTCACCATAGGCACCTCGTCGTCGACGGGTCCATAGGTGCTTGAATGCCAAGGAGGGAGAGGGTAGCGGTTCCCGAGACGTTGAACGGTCAATGATGCATCCTCAATTACATGCAGAGGGAATTAATTGGAGAGGCAGAATAGAGCCAGCACGATGTGAATGCAACACAGTTTGGACTCTCATATAATAAAGGCGCCCCACCACTCCAATCCATCTACTCCCAAGTCTCTACGCAACACTACTCACTCCAATCCAAGACCAAGTGACCAGAAGCCACAAGCACCTATGGAGGTGATGGACGCGAGCGGCAGTCGGCTGTGCCAAATCATCCAATGCGCCGGCCTCCGGCCCCGCACCGCGCAGTGTTTCCAGACGGTGCTGGCGACCGCAGGCATCGTAACCCTCGCCGACGCCGGCTTCGCCTCTCGCATGGACGACATGATGGTCAACTCCATCCGCAAGTTCACCGCCGTCAAGAAGCGCGCGGCGTCCTTGCCGTACTGCTCCAGCCTGCGCGCCCAGGCTCCTCATTGCCTGCCACCCTCATCGGCCTCCATGGTGACGAACTCTTTCAAGCCCTGGTGGCCCTGCAGGTGCCGGAGGTCGCGACGAAGAATGTGCACCTCGAGGCCGCGCTCGCCGCGCAGCTCCTCGCCATGCAAGAAACCGTCGACCTGCACATCCACGTCTACGAGGAAATCGTCTACATAGGCCACTATAAGGCAAGCGAGGACAGAAAGACGTTGGCCTTCTTCCAGCGGCTGGAATCTCTGGACGCCATTGTTCAGAACCACGTCGACCTGGCCACGAAAGCCGCTGCTACTTAGGCGCCATTCGGTGGGCCGGCGCCCTGAGTCGAGGAGGTGGACGTCGTCGATGGATGCATCTCTTCTTGCCTCCTGTAACCAGCACTGCATCGCCTCGTGGCCTTAATGTTTTATTAGTATAGTACTCCCTCCGTTCCCAAATATAAGTCTTTCTAAAGATTCCAGCAAGTGACTACTACATACGGAGCAAAATGAGTGAATCTACACTCTAAACTATGTCTACATACATCTGTATGCTGTATTCCATTTGAAATAGTATCTAAAAAGGCTTATATTTATGAACGGAGGGAGTATATGGCATTTTTATTCCAGTCGTAACGTTTTCACTGTGCGGTGGGGCCGCAGTTGAGCAAACCCACCCCGCCCACCGGGCGTCACCCGAGTTTAGAATTAGAAGAGAGAAACGAGGGAGGAGAGCTAGCTGTAGCATGGACGCTTTTGTCAGATGGGAATCGTGTTTATAGAATAGGAGTACTGAGCACTCGTGCCTCTTTTTTCTTTTTTTTTGAGGGAAAAATTAGTCGTATGTCTAGTACCACTAGTTGGGTGCGTGCGACCTATAGCTGTCATCACTTTAGGTCTCATTTTCGAACCGCGGCTACGCTTCACAGTACATATTATTTCACGCAATTATCCTCCTATATGTACTCCTAGGCTATTTCCACGTGCTCCCATTCGCCGACATGTGGGACATAGAGCATCTGGGTCATAGTGCATGCACGACTCGGAGCATATGCCGGGGTACTTTACATTTCAGACGTCACGAATTACATGCAAACCCCCTCAGAAGAATAAATAAATGAATGAATTACTACATGAAACCGGATTATTTTCGTGGAAACCGGAGCACGTTCATTAAATTTCAGACATAACACGTTTATAAAAAATGACCGGACCGAAACCAGTCTAAGGGCGTCTTTGTTTTTTCCCGCAAAAAAGGGCCTCTTTGATTCGCAGGATACTGAAAACATAGGAATGGGGAAAGTATTATGGCGATGAACCGAGACGAGGAGAACTCTAAATCAGTTAGAGGTTAGAGTTAGATTCTAACCCTGAACTAACTCTAAACCAAAGAGGTGTATGGATGGCAGGGTTAGATTGACAATAAATGCTCTATCTCAATCATTTGACTACTTTGGACCCTATTTCCTGCCGGATTTGGAGGGTGCTAGGATACGTTTTAGTTCCATGACTAAAAGTAGTGGGACTAAAACTTGCTAGCCTCACCCATGCTTGGATCCAAATACTAAAGACACTAAAATCAAGTTAATGAGCATTTATTATCCTCCAAACCCTCCAATCCAGAACTCGCCTGTGTTAAAGGAGAGGAGTTAAATGAGGAGAGAGAGGACTAATCCACATTTTAGTAGTGGGACTAATCCATGACTAAAAGTAGTGGGACTAATACTTGCTAGCCTCACCCATGCTTGGATTCAAATACTAAAGAGACTAAAATCAAGTTAATGAGCATTTATTATCCTCCAAACCCTCCAATCCAGAACTCGCCTGTGTTAAAGGAGAGGAGTTAAATGAGGAGAGAGAGGACTAATCCACATTTTAGTAGGGGTACCCCTGACTAAATTTTTTTAGTCTCAAGACTAGTTTTAGCCCCTCTTTACTCAGGGGTGCTTGGAACTTTAGCCTATTAAAGAGACTATTTTTAGTCAGACTAAAATAAGTCCCTTGGATCCAAGCACCCTCTTGGTGTGGCCGGCTCTTCTGTGGCCTCCTCCCGCTCACAATTGACATAAACGAACCATCTATACAAATCAAGCATGCAAAACATGATAATTTTTACTTTGTCCATACAAATGAGATATCCCACTTAAACATACAAGTCGTCAATCAAGCTTCACAAAATAAAAAAACACTTCATGAAACAAAGAATGAGCTAACTCATCACGGAAGTCATTCACGATAGGGAGGGAGCCCGGAGCCCCTCACGCACCGAGGGAGGAGCTCGCCATCGTCGCTCTGGAGGAAGGCTCTGTAGAGCCCAAGCCCTGGGAACCCCTCCGACGCCTGCCCTTGCGAGTTGAGGTCGAAACCGGCATGGGTAGCAGGGCCGCTTGCCGCCGACTGGGAACTTAATCTTTGGGCCTCTAGAAATAATGCAAGCCTGTAACTAAAATACCTAGAAAGGTGAACTGAATCTTTGGGCCTCTAGAAATAATGCAAGCCTGAAACTGAAATACCTAGAAAGGTGAACTGAATCTTTGGGCCTCTAGAAATAATGCAAGCCTGAAAGTGAAATACCTAGAAAGGTGAACTGAATCTTTGGGCCTCTAGAAATAATGCAAGCCTGAAACTGAAATACCTAGAAAGGTGAACTGAATCTTTGGGCCTCTAGAAATAATGCAAGCCTGAAATTGAAATACCTAGAAAGGTGACCTGAATCTTTGGGCCTCTAGAGAGATTTATTACCTCCTCAAGCAGCATCAAACAATTCCATGCGTGCACCACAAATCTATACCAAGTTTGATCAGGATCTACTTTTCCAAATCAGAATTAGCGCTAAAGAAAGCAAGATCAATGATATGGCCGTGAGACAGAGAAGGAACGAACAAACTCACCCCTCTCGCGACCTCCCTGGTAGATGCGCCGCAGCTGCGCACGAAAGAGGGAGAAAAACGACTGGTGAAGGGGGAGCAGGGCGACCTTCGAAGGCCGAAGGGAGAGGGCGGCCGGAGTAGGGCGGCGGAGGCCGGAAGGAGAGGGCGGCCGGAGGAGAGAGAGGGCGAGCGGCCCTATGGGGAACAGAGAGGAGTCGTGCGAGAGGGGGGAGCGATCTGGTGCGGGTAGGGGAGATTTTTTTAGTTCTCTTTTAGTGGGCCCAAGGATAACTAACCCAATTAGAACCTCTCCACCGGGCTAGTTTTTTTAGCTGGGTTAGAGCAAACTAGCTCAAACTAACCCCTCTTGTTTCGATAATTTGAGGCTATTTCAACCCAAACTAGCTCTAACTCAGGGATCCAAACAAAGAGGAGTGTTACTGTACATGCTACAGTGTGGACCGTAGCACATTGTTTTTTATGGCCATATCACCACATTGTTTTCTACTGCTGGTTCACTGGGCTACCGTGCTTCGCACTGCTGGTTCACTGGGCTGCCATGGTTCGCACTCCTCCGACCTGAGTAGTACCCTAGTATAGTACTAGTATATACCGCATCATTCTTTGCTCCTTCTTACTACTCCGACATGTGGGAGAGCCAGCATCCGGGTCGACGTGTCATGCACCAGATTAGAGCGCGGAACGGAAGGGGGGCATCACCCCGGTCGGAGCGCCAGTAATTCATGACTATAGTGAGTGGTCATATCACAAGCCTTTCTAGCAGTAACGCGCCGTCAAATCGCACAGCCCCACTCGCTCACCCTCCTCGCCTCTCTGTCAAACCGCCTACCCGAAAACTGCCGCGCGTACTGCCCGGGAAAAGCCCCGCCCTCAACTTTTAACTACGCGAAAATAGTTCGCGCTTGTTCGTTCTATATAAATACAGTACTTACTGTATGTTTATTCACCCGTGGGGTTGTTCAATGAATGGATGGGCGGGGAGCACAAGTGAACAATACTATAGTACTACTAGTAGTATGTAGGAGTCGTACAGTAGTCACCTTAAATAGAGAGTTTCTTTTCTTTAATGCCACGTACACAAATTGAAACGCTTGTTGTGGAGAGAAAAAAGATAATCACTCCACTATATATGGACGCAGGGGCCTGAGTGCTTGCTTTACTAGGGTTGCTCTCTTCATTCTCTCATCCTCTCCAGATATAAACAAGATAGCGGTAGCGACATTTTCTCTCTGCTCACTGCTGGTCACAGATCCGGCCGGATCCCTTCGGCCGGTGTGTGTAGAGGACTAAAAGGTGCATCGTTCATGCGGTCATCGCCGCCGAGGGAGGAAACCCACAGCTGCCGGAGGGGCCTGATCCTCTGCCCGTGCCGTTCTCTCCGCCACAACACTGGCTCGGGAGGTCCTCCGACCCTTCTTCCTCCCTGCCGTATTGTCCGCAGATCCGACCTGCCGCCGCCGACATCCCGGCAACCCTTAGGTATAAGTTCTTCGAAAGCGGCCTTGCTCTACTGCCCCAGCTCCCCACGTGTCTGCATGTGCATCTTTTTCTACTCCCATCAGCTCTTCCAAAGCCACCTAAATTTTTAGTATTATTAGAGGTAAAGCTACTTCATGCATTCGAATCTAGGGCTTTGTTCAAACAACGAAGAAAGGGGGGAAAGTTGTAGCATGAATCTAGGACTTGATTCTAAGAGGAAATAATATGGTGAAAGTAGTAGAGACCGAATACCCAACCGGTCTCTTGGTTGAAAAGGGAAATAATGGGAAAACGCAGTACAAACTGGATAAGGAACAAATCTATTATTGGTTGAAAAAGGATAGAAAGTGGCGGCTGGTGGACAAGTCAACAGAGTATGTCCAGGATTAGATTTGCTGCCATCACATAGTAAAAGGTCTCCAGGATTAGATTTGCTGCCCTCACATAGTAAAAGGTCTCAGGATTAGATTTGCTGCCATCACATAGTAAAAGGTCTCGGGATTAGATTTGCTGCCCTCACATAGTAAAAGGTCTCCAGGATTAGATTTGCTGCCCTCACATAGTAAAAGGTCTCCAGGATTAGATTTGCTGCCCTCACATAGTAAAAGGTCTCGAGGATTAGATTTGCTGCCCTCACATAGTACAAGGTCTCCAGGATTAGGTTTGCTACCCTCACATAGCATGAACAAACTCGGCATCACCACTTTATGCCTCCGGGTAGGTACATTGTGCTGATGCGTCCACTGTCGCATGTCCTTATACCAACCTTTTGCTTTTGTTAATGTAAGGGCGCATGTAAAATGAAGCGATCACACTGTTACCTTAGGGACATGTCTAACCAGTGTTATTGTTAATCTAATGCCTCCAGTGATAAGATGCAATTAAACTGTGTTACAAATGGCAATCCTGCTGTTTTCCCCAGTATGATAAGTAAGTTGCTCCTTTACGCTGCTGAGTGTCCTGGTGTCCCCATGGTCCCATGCCCTTAAACCAACTGTTTAGCTGCTGTTGATTTACTGTGTCTGGTAAACAAGCAATGCCACCATTAAAGTAATCCCATATTTGAGGAATCTCATTGTTGATCGTAATGCTTCTGGTAACATGAAGCATTGCTGACGTTTTAAAATTTCTACTGTCCTTGCGTGATTGCCATGAACATAATTAAGATGCTTCTTTTCATTTTGTATATGTTTCGTATATTCTTATTGACCAGCAACTGTTTACTTTCTATCTTTTTGTGCAGATAGGGATATCCATTTCACCTTGTTGCTGCTGTGACCTTTTGGTGAACTGCACAAAACACTTTTTTGGAATGAGTGTCTTGTGCAGTTCAACTAAAATGTTACATGGGCAACATCTCTCAATTTTTGTGGAACTGCACAAAATGGTGATTGGAGTTTCCAAAATCTCCGTCAAATTCTGCTGGTAATCTCGTGCAACATTTTATTAGCCTTTGCAAGATGAGCCGTAGCTGAATGATGCAATCTTTGCTTCATTTCAGGCGAACTGTAGAAAAAGTGGCATGAATTGAATCATCGGGTGGAGCTGCAGGTTGGCTTCCACTAGTGCCACTATTATAATAATCATGCTCTTTATTATCTGCGCTGTGCAAACAGGAATACTCAACTACAGATGTTGTGACGGTCAAGAGCATTCGCCAAGTTCTTCGATTGTATGACATGGCTAGCCAAGATGGATTTAATCTCGATATTCACTTTATCAAAAGGCTCTAATGGGTTGGTTCTGAATCTTGCAAGCTGGGAATCAGTGAGATGTGTAGGCATCTTTGTTGTACTTATCATTTGAATCTTATTTGTTGGTTCTGAATCTTGCAAGCTGGGAATCAATAAGATGTGTAGGCATCTTTGTTGTACTCATTATTTGGATCTTATTTGTTGGTTCTTAATCTTGCAAGCTGGGAAACACGGCATGATGATGCAGAGGACAACAACCATAAAAAACAGTTCAAACTTGGTAGTATTATCTTTGTGAAAGTGCGACAAATGTGCTGATCGTGAGCGTCCTGAGAATAATAATTCTAATTGTTGTGCATGTTGATCCTATGGCACTGATAGAACGAGCGAATGCATTGCTTGTTTTAAGTATAAATTTCTATTAAAGCTAATTAAATTTAAGTAAAGTGACCACTAACTCCTGTTATTATACAGTACCAATACAGACCCGCTCGTGAACCGACGTGTGGCCGAGGGTGCATCTTCTGCCGGGCGTGCAGCGGACGAGGGAGGGGTAGTAACTGTTGTCGCCTGTACATACTCAGCTTACTGTTGAATCGAGTTCCCCAAGAGCTGAAAAACGAACTCCTGCCGCCGCCTACACACTCGTTCACTCGAAGAGACTCCAATGGCGATCCGAGGGGT
This sequence comes from Triticum aestivum, assembly GCF_018294505.1. NCBI lineage: Eukaryota > Viridiplantae > Streptophyta > Magnoliopsida > Poales > Poaceae > Triticum > Triticum aestivum. Next base: position 76,950,893 of record NC_057811.1, on the reverse strand, counting down.
GAGCCTGCTGGATATGGACTTCAGCAAGGAGTTCCCTTTTGAGTTCGCCGTTCAGTCCTATGGCTGCACCAAGTTGAATGTGATGTACACCAACGATACGGACTCGGTGAAGCTCTGCCTCGCCTCAGTCCTATGGCTGCACCAGGTTCTGGAGCATTCGCCCGTTTCATCGGCAGCGCCGACTGCACCTTCGCTACGGTGGAGAGAAGGAAGAATGCGGCGATTCGGCCATCTGGTGCAACAAGCTTGTCGACATCCAGAAGCAATACAAGATCGTCAGCAACGGGCAGGAGAAGGACTCCGTGGTTGACCTCGCTGAGACCATCATCGACCCCTGATACGCCAACATGAAAGAAGATGACCTGAACACGTGGGAGGTACCTCTGAATCTAGCCTACATAACCTACGTGGCCAAGGACGCATACGCATGCTACGACATGTACAGGCAGATCTTGGACATGAGGGCGTGTCTGCTTCCCGTAACCGACGAGTACACGGACAGCCGCAGCGTCATGATCAAGCGTGCCAGGAAGGTCTAGATGTTGTACTTTATCTGTTTATAAGCACCTTTATCATCTAAGTGTTTCATGCATTAGCCTATGTGTCGTAATTATCTGTTTTGTCCGAAATATTTCTTTTAAGAACCCATTAACCTGATTGCTTTTTTTAGTGGCTATTTGCTTATGTATGTAAACTAGTTCACTTATCCGTAAAAAAAATAGTTCACTCGGCTGCCGTGCTTTGAATCTCCTTCCTCCCAACATATTCCCCTCCTCAGGTGGACCCAGCAGGTCTCTGAATTTTCTCCCACCTTCTTTTTTGATTTAACTGAGTTTTCTCCCAGTACTTTCCCCTAGAACCAACTCAACTGTCCCACGTCTAGCCTAAATAATAATAATACCCCACGTACTATTAACTCATCAAATTAAAATGATATTTTATTTCGTAAGTTGAATGTTCTTACAAAATAATAATAATAATTGTTTATATATAACTTGCCAAGTTAACTCCTAGTGATTGCGTACATAAGCTTGCAAAGATTTTACTTACGTGCAATCATGTGTTTATGTTTTTATAACATTTCTCCGTCTAGCCCAACATGATATTATCACCCAGCCCAGCAAGTCCGCGGATTTCGAGAAAAATGCAAATGGGATTTAAATGGGCTGCATAGATGCTACATCATTGTTTCACCCAGCCCACCAAATGGACTAAAAAACAAATGGACTGGCTGACATGTGGGCCAGTAGGTCGAAGCCTAAGAAGGCGTTGTATTTACATCCAACGGCCGGTATTCTTCTTCAATCTCTCGTCTTCTTTCCCCCAGCGCTGCCGGAACCGCCTGCTCCAGCCTTCGGTGTCCAGCGGCGTTGTTTTGCGCTCCTCAGCGAAATGCTACCCCGCCGACGGCCAGGCCATCCCTCCACTCCGCACCTCCTGTTATTCTCTGCCGAGTGTAGGCCCACCCCGCACCCGAACCAGTCAAGTTTCCCACTCCTCTCCGTCTGCAACTCCACTGCCGTGTCTTCCCCATCTCCGGGTCGTTCCAGTCTAGGGCCTCGCTGTCGTCCACCACCTCGGTGCGCTCGGCGCGGCGTGGTCAACATACGAGAGTCATCGGAAGAGGACTGTACGTGGAGAGCCTGACGGCTGGGACCCACGAGGTCCATGGCCACACGCAAGGAAAGTTCCTCCTTATTACGCACTGTACGTGCACTGTACATGGGAAGGGCTTCTGTATTTCGCGAAAAAAACGTTCCCCCCGCTGACAGGTCGGACCCACCAGCTATATCTTCGCACGCAAGGAAGTGCCTCCTTATTACGCACCAAAAAATGAATACCCCCTGCTAGCTGGGACCCACCATAATGGGTGGCTGACTTGTGGGCCTACTAAGTTGACGAGGACGGAGGGCTTTGTCAACTTAGTCAATATGAACGATTCTAGCTCCAGTGACCGTACGATGTCCATCCAACGGCCATAGTGCTTCTTCAACCTCTGGTCTTCTTGCTCCAGCCGCCCAAAGCAGCGCCGGTCGTGCCGCGTGCTCCTGCCTCTCGTGGCCGGCTGTGATGCCGCGGAGGCCTCACCGCCCCCTACTACTCCCACCGCTGGCCCAGGGTATCCCTCTACTCACCCACACCCCCTGTTATTCTGCGGCGACGGCAGCCTCACACCGCAGCCGAACCAGTGAACCCTCGTACTCCTCTCCGCGTGGGCATCCACTGCCGCGTCTTCCCCGGCTCCGCGTCGTCCCCTTCCTAGGCCTCGCTGTCGTCCACCGCCTTGGTGCTCTCGGCGCGGCGTGGTCAATGTGGTCAACGACCGACTTCCATCGGAAGAGTACTGTACGTGGAGAGGCTGACAGCTGGGTCCATGGCCACAGCCCAGTTTTTTTGTGATTTGCCAAGTAAGTCGCTTTGTCAGACCTGTTGGGCTGTAAATCTTTCAAGACAAGGAGAGTTTTCATTCGGCTGGCCGAGAAAATGGCCCATCAGTAATGAGAAATGGGCTGTACATTTTTAAAACACAACAAACCGGCAATTAGTTTCAAATATCTTTTTTCATTTTGAGATTTTAAATTACATTAATTTTTATGCGTGGAGAATTTGTTGGATTTTATATTGATATACATTTATTTTTAAAATCAGTTTGAATGTGAGTCGAAATTTTGGGATAAAAAACAGTTCGGACCGCAGCGAAATATGCAAAATTTTGTATAATTTTTTAACCGTGGCCACAATATGGCTGTAATGCTAACAAAAAGAATATGGGCTCCAAATAAAACCTTAATAATTAGCAAACGGGCTGTAAATTATTAGAAATAATGGCAGATGGGCTCTATGCTGTTTTCCACAGATTTGAGGCTTTCCTAAAAAAGGTTGACGCACAAGCAGTGACTGTTGGATGTCCATCGAACGGCCGTCGTGCTTCTTCAATCTCTGGTCTTCCTGCTCCAGCCGCTCAAACAAGCGCCGGCGGGACTGCCTGCTCACTCCTCCCCGCGGCCGGCTCTGCTACCGTGCAGGCCTCACCGCCCCACCGTACTCCCATCGCTGGCCTAGCCATCCCTCTACTCACCCACACCTGCTGTTATTCTCCGGCGACGGCAGACGAACCAGTAGACCCTCGTACAGTCGTACTCCCCTCCACGTGGGAAACAACTGCCGAGTCTTCCCTGCCTCCGTGTCGTTCCCTTCCTAGGCCTCGCCGTCCTCCACCGCCCTGGTGCTCTCGGCGCTGCCTGGTCAATGTGGTCAACAACTGACATGCATCTGACACTACTACAAAAACAGCTATAGCCAATATGGACACTAATGGCGCACTGTGCATGTGGTGCGCCATTACTAAATAGTAATGACGCACCATGTGTTGGTGCGCCATTAGTGTGTAAATACTAATGGCGCACCACATGCACGGTGCGCCATTAGTATTTTTTTTCAAAACTAGTAATGGCGCACCAAGGGATAGTGCGCCATTACTAGTTAAACTAGTAATGGCGCACCACTCCCACAGTGCGCCATTAGTAATTATGTTTCAATTTTTTTTCAATTTTTTTCATTTTATTTTTTAAACTACTAATGGCGCACCGTGGGAGTGGTGCGCCATTACTAGTTGAACTAGTAATGGCGCACCACTCCCACCCCCCTGGACCGCCTTTTCAGTTTCAAAAAAAATAAAAGAAAATGATAGAAATGTCAAAAAAATAAAAGAAAATAAGATTCCCATGTGATATGTGGTCTAGTTGTTAGCAAAATTTACAAACATGAATTTTCAACTTTTTTGCAAAATCTCTCGAGAATTTGTAAAATGGGCATAACTTTTGCATACGAACTCGGATGAAAAAGTTTTTTACATGAAAAATCATCTACTCTAAAAGATACATCCGAATTTAACCAGGGGAACCCTGTTAAACGTTTTCAAAATCCTCAAAAACCTAACAGAAAAAAGATACGGGGCTTTTAAGATCTGGAGAGGCAAAAAAATTCAAAAAAAATTCAAACTTACTAATGGCGCACCTGCCCATGGTGCGCCATTACTATCTTCCCGCCTTCAAAATTCAAAATAAATCAACAAAATAAAAAAAAGTTAGTAATGGCGCACCTGCCCATGGTGCGCCATTACTATGCCGTATATATGGCTGGGCGTGGTCCTCTCCTCCTTACCTCTTCATTCTTATCCTCCACTCCACCTCTCCTCCACTCCATCTCCTCCTCTCCTCCACTCCATCTCCCCTTCTCTCCTCCACCATACTACCCTCCTCCTCTCCGGCGACCTCCTCCTCCTCCTCCTCTCCGGCGACCTCCTCCTCCCTCCTCTCCTCCCCTCCCCTCACGGTTTCTCCTCCCTCCTCTCCGGTGAGCTCC
>NC_057811.1:76826046-76946285 GCF_018294505.1 Triticum aestivum | reverse complement strand
ATCCTCCCTCCTCTCCTCCCCTCCCCTCATGGTTTCTCCTTCCTCCTCTCCGATGCTCCGGTGAACTCCTCTCCGGCGACCTCCTCCTCCTCTCCGGCGATGTAGGCGAGCGCCTCTCCGGTGACCTCGGCCCTCCTCTCCGGCGAACTCCTCTCCGGCAAAAGAACACAGCAAAAGAACGTACAAGATCCAAAAACGAGAAAAAATTTGAAAAAAAAACGAGCAAAAAAAACGAGCAAAGAATGGGCAATCGCGATCCAGATCCAAATTCAAAATTCAAAAATAGCAATGGCGCAAGGTGGGGGTTAGACGATGCGCCACTACTATTTTCCCGCCTTCAAAATTCAAAAATACTAATGGCGCACCGTGGCCTATACTAATGGCGCACCAGTGGTGCGCCATTAGTAAAAAATACTAGTGGCGTGGTACTAGTGGCGCACCAGTAGTGCGCCATTAGTAGGCAAAACTGGTGCACCACTAGTAGGCCTTTTCCTAGTAGTGTGAAGTGGACTGTACGTGGAGAGGCCGACAGCTGGGTCCACGGCCGCACGCAAGGAAATGACTCCTTATTATGCGCAAAATAATGATTCCTCCACCTGACATCAGGGACCCACCGAAAGGGCCTCTGTATTTCGTGAAAAAAACGTTACCGCCGCTGACAGCTCGGACCCACCAGCTATATCTTCGCACTCAAGGAAGTGCCTCCTTATTACGCAAAAAAATGAATACTCCCCCTGCTAGCTGGGACCCATCATGGTGGGAGGCTGACTTGTGGGCCTACTAAGTTGACTGGGACGGGGGCCTTTGTCAACTTTAGTCAATATGAACGATTCTAGCTCCAGTGACCGTACGATGTCCATCCAACGGCCGTAGTGCTTCTTCAACCTCTAGTCTTCTTGCTCCAGCCGCCCAAAGCAGCGCCGGTCGTGCCGCATGCTCCTGCCTCCCGTGGCCGGCTGTGCTGCCGCGGAGGCCTCACCGCCCCTACTATTCCCACCGCTGGCCAGGCCCTGCGGCGATGGCAGCCTCACACCGCAGCCGAACCAGTGAACCCTCGTACTCCTCTCCGCGCGGGCTTCCACTGCCGCGTCTTCCCCGGCTCCGCGTCGTCCCCTTCCTAGGCCTCACCGTCGTCCTCCGCCGTGGTGCTCTCCGCGCGGCGTGGTCAACGTGGTCAAGGAACGACTTCCATCGGAAGAGTACTGTACGTGGAGAGGCTGACAGCTGGGTCCACGGCCACAGCCCAGTTTTTTTGTGATTTGCTAAGTAAGTCGCTTTGTCAGACCTGTTGGGCTACAAATATCTCAAGACGAGGAGAGCTTTCATTCGGCTAGCCGAGAAAATGGTCCATCAGTAATGAGAAATGGGTTGTACATTTTTAAAACACATCAAACCGGCAATTAGTTTCAAATAACTTTCTATTCATTTCGAGATTTTAAATTACATTAATTTTTATGCGTGGAGAATTGTTGGATTTTATATTGATATACATTTATTTTTAAAATTAGTTTGAATGTGAGTCGAAATTTCGGGATTAAAAACAGTTCGGACCGCACCGAAATATGCAAAATTTCGTATAATTTTTTAACCGTGGCCACAATATGGGCTTTAATGCTAATAAAAAGAATATGGGCTCCAAAAAAAACCTTAATAATTAGCAAATGGGCTGTAAATTATTAGAAATACTGGCAGATGGGTTGTATGCTGTTTTCCACAGATTTGAGGCTTTCCTAAAAAAAGGTTGACGCACAAGCAGTGACTGTTGGATGGCCATTCAACGGCCGTCGTGCTTCTTCAATCTCTGGTCTTCCTGCTCCAGCTGCTCAAACAAGCGCCGACGGGACTGCCTGCTCACTCCTCCCCGCGGCCGGCTCTGCTACCGCGCAGGCCTCACCGCCCCACCGTACTCCCATCGCTGGCCTAGCCATCCCTCTACTCACCCACACCTGCTATTATTCTCCGGCGATGGCAGACGAACCAGTAAACCCTCGTACAGTCGTACTCCCCTCCGCGTGGGAGACAACTTCCGAGTCTTCCCTGCCTCCGTGTCGTTCCCTTCCTAGTCCTCGCGGTCATCCACCGCCCTGGTGCTCTCGGCGCGGCCTGGTCAACGTGGTCAACGACCGACATGCATCTAAAGTGGACTGTACGTGGATAGGCCGACAGCTGGGTCCATGGCCGCACGCAAGGAAATGCCTCCTTATTACGCGCAAAATAGTGATTCCTCCACCTGACATCTGGGATCCACTTAAAGGGCCTCTGTATTTTGCGAAAAAAAGTTACCGCCGCTGACAGCTCGGACCCACCAGCTATATCTTCGCACACAAGGAAGTGCCTCCTTATTACGCACAAAAAATATGAATACTCCCCCTGCTAGCTGGGACCCACCATGGTGGGAGGCTGACTTGTGGGCCTACTAAGTTGACTGGGACGGGGGCCTTTGTCAACTTTAGTCAATATGAACGATTCTAGCTCCAGTGACCGTACGATATCCATCCAACGGCCGTAGTGCTTCTTCAACCTCTGGTCTTCTTGCTCCAGCCGCCCAAAGCAGCGCCGGTCGTGCCGCATGCTCCTGCCTCCCGTGGCAGGCTGTGCTGCCGCGGAGGCCTCACCGCCCCCTACTATTCCCACCGCTGGCCAGGCTCTGCGGCGATGGCAGCCTCACACCACAGCCGAACCAGTGAGCCCTCGTACTCCTCTCCGCGTGGGCTTCCACTGCCGCATCTTCCCCGGCTCCCCGTCGTCCCCTTCCTAGGCATCACCGTCGTCCACCGCCCTGGTGCTCTCGGCGCGGCGTGGTCAACGTGGTCAAGAAACGACTTCCATCGGACGTGGACTGTACGTGGAGAGGTTGGCAGCTGGGTCCACGGCCGTAGAAGGAAGTGCCTCCTTATTACGCGGAAAATAATGATTCCTCCACCTGACAGCTGGGACCCACCGGACGGGCCACTGTATTTCACGAAAAAAACATTTCCCCCTGACTGCTGGGACCCACCAGCTACATCTTCGCACGCAAGGAAGTGCGTCCGGGCAAAAAAAATGATTCGCCCCCCTGACTGCTGGGACCCACCAGCTACATCTTCGCACGCAAGGAAGTGCCTGACAGTCGTGACCCACCTGGTCGAAGCGTACGTAGCATTGTCATTCTGGTCGCGAACGTGTACGTACATACTGGTCGATGTAGAGGCGCGCATGTGTCGTGTAGAGGCGCGCACGTAGCATGTACACGTACGTACAGCAGCTAGTGTGCAAGAAAGAAAATACGGCCACGTACGTACATACGGGCAGGGTCTCGAACGCCTACTCGTGCATACGTACGGCCAGGGCTCGTGTACATGGCTAGGTCGGAACGGAGAAACAGCGTCGTCGTCGTGTTCATGGGGAGCCAACCGGCTGGGTCGGAACGGAATGCGTCGTCGTGTTCATCGGGAGGGCTTGGACGGAACAGCCGATGGAAACGAGGCCTGGTGTACCGCAGAACGGAGGAAACGGCCTTGTGTTCGACCGGCCATGTTTGAAACGGGATCCTGTTCATCGGGAGGGGTCTGGCGTACTGCAAAACGGAGGAAACGGACCTCCTACGGTCGAAACGGGGGTCCTGTTGATCGGGAGGGGTGTGGCGTACCGCAAAACGGAGGAAAGAGACTTGTGTTGGAGTGCTACGGTCGAAACGAGGGTCCTGTTCATCAAGAGGGGTGTGGCGTACCGCAAAACGGGACTCCACGGGACACTGTTCATCTCCACCGTCGACCCCCTCCCGCCTCCACGGGCTACTGTTCATCCACCGTCGACCTCCTCCAGCCTCCACCAGCGACTGTTCATCCACGGGCTCCTATTCATCCAGCCTCCACCACACGCTACTCCACCGGCTACTGTTCAACCAGCCCTCTCCACGGGCTCCTGTTCAACCACCCCTCCACGGGCTACTGTTCATCCAGCCCTCCACCGTCTACTGTTCATTCTGCCCTCCACGGGGTGGTCTTGTTCATCCTTCCCTCCACGGGGTCCTGTTCATCCAGCCCCAACCGTCTCGATCGATCGGGGTCCTGTTCATCCAGAGGCAACACCACGGGGTCCTGTTCATCCACCCCCACCGGGAACTGTTCATCCAAACCCCCCAGCAACGCTCACTGTTCATCCAGGGGCAGCATCGATCGGCTTCAGTTAGCAGCAGTAGCGAAGGAATCGCTCGATCGGGTTCAGTTAACAGCCATCGATCGATCGCTCGGGTTCAGTAACGCGTAGCCGGCAGTGCAATCACTCGGGTTCAGTTAGAGCCCAACGCCTCGCTCGGGTTCAGTTAGAGCCAACGCCTCGCACACACGCACGTACATGTACGAGAGAAACGCGCATCGCTCGGCCCCCGACATCCCACTGTAACCGGGAACTCCCCAAAATTTTCCTCGCCCTCACTTCTACCATGGTTTTTCCGTCATGGACGGCCCAAAGAATGTCATGCAGCTGCGTCTCCGGCCCGCCCAGGACGAAAAGCCCATTTTCTGTCATGATTTTTTGTCATAGAAATAGGAGCCCACCACATCTATGATGATACCGGGTTTTGTCACAATTATCGTCATAGAAGTGTCATATGTATGACAGAAAAAAATTCGTTCGGCCCAAAATGTCACGGATGTGTATTTTTTTTGTAGTGCTGCTCAAGCTTAATCTCTAGGAGAATATAGTGGAAGCTGCACACGCATGCATAAGTCATCAATTACATTACTATAACCTGGACTAATAAGGGAAACCGAATATGCACAAGACAGTAACACTCACTTGAAGTTGTAAGGAAAGAGTATTATATCTTTGTTTTCATTTATTACCAACGATCATAGCAAGTTGGCCTCGGTATTTTCGGCATGATATTTAACCTCAGTTGCATCTATGAGATTTGTGTTAATGAATCCAATATCACTGATTTGTCTTTTCTTCAATTCGGCGATCTTCAATCTGCATAATATAGTGAGGATAATTATAAATACATGCAATGAAAGAGCTCACCTATATAGAGCGACTTAATGACAGAAGTAGTACTACTTACAGACAGTAGCAAGTGACCATTGATTTATCGAGGGACTTTTGATTGAAAAACTGGAAGAACTCCTCAAATGGAACATTCAACGGTTCAATTCCAACGAGGTCATGCTCCTCTTTAACTCTCAGCGTCAAAGTATCCCTCCCCCAAGACCCTCTGCAGGTTTTCATGTACCAATCATGTAATCTTCGCATCATCGTTGTTAGAGATCTTTCATCTTTGAAGAGAGGCTTCCCGTAATGGTATTTGTGTTCGTCCACCTCCAAGAAATCATAATGTACATCGTCGGGCAGGTAATCTCCAAGATTGCTATAACCGGCCACCATCCTCGGATCATTAGCGACGATGTCGCTAGACACCTTGAGCGGGGGGCACGATTGGTTCGCTTGTTCGCCGAGCTGCGCAATTTTTTCCCAGCTCGTCGTTCTTTTAACCTTTGATCACTGACAGTACTTCCCGACCGCTCCGCTTCGGCAAATGTCTTTCCAATAATGCGCTCATAGTTGCCTTTCGGCGGAGACTTCGGTGGTTTTGTCAGGGCAGCCAGAGTGCGCTTCGCTTTCACCGGATCTACCTTCTCCTCCGAAGGTGGATGTTTCTTTGCTTTCACCCCTTCAAAGAAGTTCTTCACTTCGGCTCGCACGATCTTTGTGGTTCCTCCTCGGTCCTCTCGTATGGTAACTTCTCTGGAGTCTTCAGAGAAGGACCGAATCTGTATTGCCTCCCGCCTCTGGCTGTACTGCTAGACACCGGCAGAGCAGACGGAGCGGCTGCGGCTGTCTTCTTTCCTTGCTTACAAGGCGGAGGAGAAGGACTACGACGCGCCGGAGCAGCCGGAGCGGCGGCGGGTCTCTTCCTCCCTTGCTGATGAGGCGAAGAAGGAGGAGGCAGGCTGCTCCGGTGCGCCGGCGAAGGCGGAGAAGGAGGAGGAGTGCCGCCACGCGCCGGAGAAGGAGGCTGAGTGCCCTGATCACTCACCGGAGGAGGAGGCGGAGTGCCGCCACGCGCCGGAGAAGGAGGCTGAGTGCCCTGATCACTCGCCGGAGGCGTCCAGTTCGGAAGGTTGATGAGCTCCTTCCGCCATAGGCACGGAGTCTTCAGAGCAGAACCCAACCGAGTCTCCCCTTCACCAGTAGGGTGGTCAAGCTGGAGGTCCTCAAATTCCTCCGTTATTTCATCCACCGTTACCCTAGCATATCCTTCTGGAATCGGACGACAGTGAAAAGTTGCGCCAGGTTCAGGAGGTCGAACAGAGCCGACAGCCGCCTTGACTTTGAAGTTCTCCCATCGCGTCATAAGGTGGCAATGTTGAGACTCCATGATAGCATCCACGGGGTAGCTAGCAGGAGCCGTCAAGACATGCTCCGGCTGAAGCAGCTCGGTGGAAGCCACGCTGCTTCTCCGCTGAGATGGCGGGGTAGCTTCGGGGGTAGTTTCGGCAGGTCGATTGCTGCGAGCTACGTCTCGTTCCTCTAGCACTTGAACCCTTTCGTGCAGCTTCTGAATTTGGGTCTACTCCACTTTTTTCCTCCTCTCCTGGCATTTGTAACAGTCTGTGTCCGGAAAACCAGCCTTCCACGGAACGGAGCCTGGCGTGCCTCGTGTCCGTCCAGGGTGCTCAGGATTCCCGAGGGCCATTGTGAGCTCGTCGTTCTCTCTGTCTGGAACGAACGTCCCTTGGTGCGCTGCATCGATATAGTGTCCAAACGCACTTCCCTGATACAGGGTCCAAGGTTCCGCCAGCCCCGAAGAACCAAGTCCGGCAACGGTCTGGCCAGTTCATTGTCTCTGGTTCGATCCCTTTATCAAGCAGATCATTCTCAGCCTTGGCCCACTTAGGCCAGGCTTTGAGGTAGCCACCTGACCCCGTGCGATGGTGAAGCTTCTTCTTCGCAGCATTTTTCTTGTTTGTCGCTGACAACTTCTTACTCTTTTTCGATGTCTTGTGGGCCACAAATGCGGGCCACTGATCTCTGATCTTCTCATATTTGCCGATGAATTCTGGTGTCTCTTCTTTGTCGACAAATGTTTTCAGCTCATTCTTCCACCCCCTGAATAGGTCTGCATCTTCTTAAGAGCATGAGACTTGATTAATTGCTCTTTACCTGGCTTCTCCGGATCCTCCTCTGGCGGTAGGGTGAAATTTGCCTTCAGCTCAGTCCAAAGATCATCTTTCTGCATATCATTGACATAAGACACCTCAGGGTCTTCCTTGTTAGGCTTATACCATTGGTGGATGCTGATCGAGATCTTGTCCCTAAAAAGAACCCCGCACTGAGCAGCAAATGCTTCATTTGTCTGGATGGGTTCAATCGGTTGGCCGTCGGGCGCGATTGATGTGATCTCAAACCTTTCATCCGAGCGCAACTTTCTCTTCGGGCCTCGTTTCTTTACCGAAGTTGTGCTCGATCCGGAGGGCTAGAAAAAAGAAGAAAGACGAGAGTTAATTAATATGTGTACATACCACAACAATGAATGCATCAATTAGCTAGTCAGCACAGGCTTAACTAATATATTTACCTGGCCGGACTCTGTTCGGTCACTGGAGCCGTCACCACGGGCTCCTTCTTGCACCAGCATTGGGTCACCGGAGCCATCATAATCATGTCTTTCCTCCTCCACTCTTCGATCACCGTAGCCTGCTTCTTCACCCTGTTCTTCCAGACCATCATTGTCGTTAAGATACGACAAGACATCACCTCCGGCTAAGATTATGTCCCCCAACACCTCTTCTGCTTCCTCGTCTCGTCCGTGCTCCATTGTTTCTGCAAATATTACAACATGGCAATTATTACACAAACATGACAGCAGGTCGATATATTAGTGCAAACGTAGACCTAGCTTATTCCGGGTTTGGGGTGGCCTCGACAACGCTTCAAGGGTAGGGGCGCGGCGGGAGGGGGTAGGAGACCGACATCGTTTTTTTCTAGGGTTTGGGTGTCCTCGAGAGTTTTGGTCAAGCGAGAGGGCCGGCGGGGTGCTCCCGTGGTATAAGTTATCACAGTCGAAGTTATCCGGGAGGGGGTTATATCGACAACGACGACATACATACATGGGAGAATAATGTTATCGGGGAGGGGGTAGGTCGAACCCCCCTCGTGTTAAAGTTATCGGGACACGGGGTATATCGACAACGACATATCCGATAAAAAGTAAGAAGACGAAGAAGAAATAAAAAGAGGAGAAGAAGATATTAATAAAGGAGAAGATTGAAGAAAAAAAGAAGAAAAAAGAGGAGGAGAAGAAAGGACTAGAGGAGAAGAAGAGAAAATAGAATATTCTATTTTCTCTTCTTCTCCTCTATTCCTTTCTTCTTCTCCTCTTCTTTTTCTTCTTTTTTCTTCTTCTTATTTTCCTTTTTCCTCTCCTTCTTTTTCTTCTTCTTCATTATCTTCCTAGCTAGATATATAATACTTTTCTAAAACTGTAACTTTTGCATATATAAAACTTTTTCTTCTTCTTCCTTCTTACTTCTCTTCCTTCTTTTCCTAAATATATAAAACTTTTCTAAAAATGAAACTAACCTAAAATGTACCCAGATGTACTAAAAATCTAACTTTTATATGCACAGAGAACATACATACATATATACATTTTTATAAAAATGCAAAAAACAAATCATCATATATATGAACAAAGAGGAAGGCCGGCGGCCGGACCGAACGTGGCGGCGGCGTGTGGTCGGGGCAGGCCGGGGGCGTGGGGCGGCGTCGGGGCAGGGGCTCGGGCCGGGGCGACGCGTCGGGGCAGGGGCGCGCAGGCCGGGGCGGCGCGTCGGGGCAGGGACACGGGCCGGGGCGGCGCGTCGGGGCAGGGCAACGGCGACGAGGAGTGGGCGGTGACGAGGAGCGGGCGGCGGGGCGGCGACGGCGAGCACGGGCAGCCTGGCGGCGTCGGCGAGCACGGGCAGCAAGGGCGCGGGGCGGCGACGGCGAGCACGGCGTCGATGAGTTCGGCGTCGTCGGGGGGAAATGTTCGATGGAACTGGAAAATTTACAAGTCCTGCTTATATACGGAGAGCATTGGTGCCGATTCATGGCAGCAACCGAGACCAATGCCCCTTTTAGTCCCGGTTGGTGCTACCAACCGGGACCAAAGGTCTCTTTTCAGCAGCCCAAAGGGCGGGAAGCGGCGGCCTTTGGTCCCGGATGGTGACACCAACCGGGTCTAAAGGGGGGGCATTGGTACCGGTTAGTGCCACCAACCGGTACCAATGCACCCCTTTAGTCCCGGTTGGTGCCACCAACCGGGACCAAAGGCCTTGTGCTGCTGCGCCCGCGTCGAAAGTTTAGTCCCACCTCGCTAGTTGAGAGGGGCGCGCAGTGGTTTATAAGCCCCACTGCCGCTCCCCTCTCGAGCTCCTCTCCATTGCAGGCTTACGGGCCTAATTGTCACTGCTATGCCTGACGGGCCTTCTGCGGGCCTGAATCCTGGCCCATCGTTGGGTTTCTAGTCGTATTCAGGCCGTGGTGGCCCAGTAGGTGGCATATTTTTTATTTTTTGCCTGTTTTTTTTTGTTTTCTTTTTTGCTTTATTTATTTTGTTTTGTTTCTACTTACAACAAAAAAATTATTTATTTTATTTTATTTTGTTTCTAATTACTTATTTATTTTACTTATGATAATTCTTTTTGCTATTAAAGTTTCTAACAAAAAAAGTTCTTTATGAAAATTCTTTTTGCTTTCAATGATTTTGAACAGAAAATACTTCGATAATTTTAGTTGCATCAATTTTATATAATTTTAGTTTCAATAATACTAGAGGTTGCTTATAATGTTTTGAACAGAAAATACTTTGATAATTTTAGTTTCATAAATTTTATTTATGTTATTAAAGTTTATTTTATTTTGTTTGTACTTATATATTTTATTAAAGTTTATATTATTTTGTTTATAATTACTTATTTATTTTATTTGTTATTTTTCATGCACCATTTTTCATACATTTACTGATTATTTTGAGCTATAAGACCCTAAAATTGAAAAGCATTTCAAATGAACTCAGAAAAGGTTGAAAGTTGGCATGGTATCATCATTTCATCCACATAGCATGTGCAAGAAAGTTGAGAGGGTTACGGCAAAAACTGGATGCACTTCATGTACAAAACGGACAATCTCTTTCGAAGTATCAGGATTTCATACGGAAACTCGTCTGTTACAAAGGGATTTTATTTTTTAAAACTTATTTGAACTCCTGACTTTTTGTGTGTTCAAAATGCACCATTCAAAGCCACATCATCAATTTTCAACCCATTCTGACTTCATTTGTTATTTTTCATGCATTTATTGATTATTTTGAGCTATAAGACCCTGAAATTGAAAAGCATTTCAAATGAACTCTGAAAAGGTTGAAAGTTGGCATGGTATCATCATTTCATCCACATAGCATGTGCAAGAAAGTTGAGAGGGTTACGGAAAAAACTGGATGCACTTCGTGTACAAAACGGACAATAGTATCATACTCGTCTGTTACAAAGTTGGCATGGTATCATCATAATAGTTGCGGGAGAAAGTCTTCACTTTTTCTTCGCTTGTGTCATTTGCTTATTGCGCCGTAACCATGGATAATCTTCATTGTTTATCAGGATGCTTGGGTCAGCCTTGACTTTGAAGGGAGGAATTTCATGAAACTTTTCATAATCTTCAGACATGTCTGTCTTGCCCTCCACTCCCACGATGTCCCTTTTTCCTGAAAGAACTATGTGGCGCTTTGGCTCATCGTATGATGTATTCGCTTCCTTATATTTTCTTTTTCTTAGTTTGGTAGACATGTCCTTCACATAGATAACATGTGCCACATCATTGGCTAGGACGAACGGTTCGTCAGTGTACCCAAGATTTTTCAGATCCACTGTTGTCATTCTGTACTGTGGGTCTACCTGTACCCCGCCTCCTGACAGATTGACCCATTTGCACTTAAACAAAGGGACCTTAAAATCATGTCCGTAGTCAAGTTCCCATATGTCCATTATGTAACCATAATATGTGTCCTTTCCCCTCTCGGTTGCTGCATCAAAGCGGACACCGCTGTTTTGGTTGGTGCTCTTTTGATCTTGGGCGATCGTGTAAAATGTATTCCCATTTATCTCGTATCCTTTGTAAGTCAATACAGTCAAAGATGGTCCCCTGGACAATGAGTACGGCTCATCACAAATAGTGTTGTCACCTCTAAGACGTGTTTCCAACCAACTGCTGAAAGTCCTGATGTGTTCACATGTAATCCAGTCGTCGCACTGCTCCGGGTGTTTGGAGCGCAGACTGTTCTTGTGTTCATCGACATACAGGGTCACGAAGGTAGAGTTCTGTAGAACTATGTAGTGTGCTTGAGACCAAGAATGCCCGTCCCTGCATATTATTGAGTCCGCTCCTAGCGTGCCTTTTCTAGTCAGTCTCCCCTCATACCGCGATTTAGGGAGACCTATTTTCTTAAGTCCAGGAATGAAGTCAACACAAAACCCAATGACATCCTCTATTTGATGGCCCATGGAGATGATTCCTTCTGGCCTAGCGCGGTTACGGACATATTTCTTTAGGACTCCCATGAACCTCTCAAAGGGGAACATATTGTGTAGAAATACGGGCCCCAGAATGACAATCTCGTCGACTAGATGAAGTAGGACGTGCGTCATGATATTGAAGAAGGATGGTGGGAACACCAGCTCGAAACTAACAAGACATTGCGCCACATCACTCCTTAGCCTTGGTATGATTTCTGGATCGATGACCTTCTGAGAGATTGCATTGAGGAATGCACATAGCTTCACAATGGCTAATCGGACGTTTTCCGGTAGAAGCCCCCTCAATGCAACCGGAAGCAGTTGCGTCATAATCACGTGGCAGTCATGAGACTTTAGGTTCTGGAACTTTTTCTCTGGCATATTTATTATTCCCTTTATATTTGACGAGAAGCCAGTCGGGACCTTCATACTGAGCAGGCATTCAAAGAAGATTTCTTTCTCTTCTTTCGTAAGAGCGTAGCTGGCAGGACCTTCATACCGCTTCGGAGGCATGCCGTCTTTTTCGTGCAAACGTTGCAGGTCCTCCCGTGCCTCAGGTGTATCTTTTGTCTTCCCATACACGCCCATGAAGCCTAGCAGGTTCACGCAAAGGTTCTTCGTCACGTGCATCACGTCGATTGAAGAGCGGACCTCTAGGTCTTTCCAGTAGGGTAGGTCCCAAAATATAGATTTCTTCTTCCACATGGGTGCGTGTCCCTCACCGTCATTCGGAACAACTAGTCCGCCGGGACCCTTTCCAAAGATTACGTGTAAATCATTGACCATAGCAAGTACGTGATCACCGGTACGCATGGCGGGCTTCTTCCGGTGATCTGCCTCGCCTTTGAAATTCTTGCCTTTCTTTCGACATTGATGGTTGGTCGGAAGAAATCGACGATGGCCCAGGTACACATTCTTCCTGCATTTGTCCAGGTATATACTTTCAGTGTCATCTAAACAGTGCGTGCATGCGTGGTATCCCTTGTTTGTCTGTCCTGAAAGGTTACTGAGAGCGGGCCAATCGTTGATGGTTACAAACAGCAACGCGTGCTGGTTAAATTCCTCCTGTTTGTGCTCATCCCACGTACGTACACCGTTTCCATTCCACAGCTGTAAAAGTTCTTCAACTAATGGCCTTAGGTACACATCAATGTCGTTGCCGGGTTGCTTAGGGCCTTGGATCAGAACTGGCATCATAATGAACTTCCGCTTCATGCACATCCAAGGAGGAAGGTTATACATACATAGAGTCACGGGCCAGGTGCTGTGATTGCTGCTCTGCTCCCCGAAAGGATTAATGCCATCCGCGCTTAAACCAAACCATACGTTCCTTGGGTCACCTTCAAACTCAGCCTAGTACTTTCTCTCGATTTTTCTCCACTGCGACCCGTCAGCGGGTGCTCTCAACTTCCCGTCTTTCTTACGGTCCTCACTGCGCCATCGCATCAACTTTGCATGCTCTTCGTTTCTGAACATACGTTTCAACCATGGTATTATAGGAGCATACCACATCACCTTCGCAGGAACCCTCTTCCTGGGGGGCTCGCCGTCAACATCACCAGGGTCATCTCGTCTGATCTTATACTGCAATGCACCGCATACCGGGCATGCGTTCAGATCCTTGTACGCACCGCGGGAGAGGATGCAGTCATTAGGGCATGCATGTATGTTCTGCACCTCCAATCCTAGAGGGCATACGACCTTCTTTGTTGCGTATGTACTGTCGGGCAATTCGTTATCCTTTGGAAGCTTCTTCTTCAATATTTTCAATAGCTTCTCAAATCCTTTGTCAGGCACAACATTCTCTGCCTTCCACTGCAGCAATTCCAGTATGGTACCGAGCTTTGTGTTGCCATCTTCGCAATTGGGGTACAACCCTTTTTTGTGATCCTCTAACATGCGATCGAACTTCAGCTTCTCCTTTTGACTTTCGCATTGCGTCCTTGCATCGACAATGACCCGGCGGAGATCATCATCATCGGGCACTAGTTCCTCTTGATCTTCAGCAGCTTCCCCCGTTGGAGCATCATTGGGCACATCATCTGGTTCCTCCTGATCTTCAGCAGCTTCCCCCGTTGCAGCATCACCGTATTCAGGGGGCACATAGTTGTCATCGTCCTCTTCTTCATCGTCGTCTTCCATCATAACCCTATTTCTCCGTGCCTCGTCCAAACATTATAGTGTGGCATGAAACCCTTGTAAAGCAGGTGGGTGTGACGGATTTTCCGGTCAGAATAAGACTTCGTATTCCCACATTTAGGGCATGGACAACACATAAAACCATTCTGCTTGTTTGCCTCAGCCACTTCGAGAAAATCATGCACGCCCTTAATGTACTCGGAGGTGTGTCTGTCACCGTACATCCATTGTCGGTTCATCTGCGTGCATTATATATAATTAAGTGTGTCAAAAACCATTACAGAGCATCATGAATATATAATTAAGTGACCAAATTAATAGAAGTTCATCATCACATTAAAACCAAAGTACATGCATAGTACTCATCTAACAACACATAGCTCTCCAGAGCATCTAATTAATTAAACCATACATTGAAACTATGTAAAACATTTCAATGCGAAAACAAATGCGATCATAATCGCAACCAAGGTAACAATTGATCCAACGGCATAATGATACCAAGCCTCGGTATGAATGGCATATTTTCTAATCTTTCTAATCTTTAAGCGCATTGCATCCATCTTGATCTTGTGATCATCGACGACATCCGCAACATGCAACTCCAATATCATCTTCTCCTCCTCAATTTTTTTTATTTTTTCCTTCAAGAAATTGTTTTCTTCTTCAACTAAATTTAACCTCTCGACAATAGGGTCGGTTGGAATTTCCCGTTCACATACCTCCTAGATAAATAAAATCTATGTCACATTGGTCGGCATAATTTTCATAAACAATAAATGAACCAATAGTTATAAAGATAATATATACCACATCCGAATCATAGACAGGACGAGGGCCGACGGGGGCGGATACCAAAACCATCGCACTATATAATAACAAGCAATAAAATAGTAAGAAAATTAGACAAGTATCTATCTAAAGTAAGAATTTTTTTCTTTCAGAAAGAAGATAAGAACAAGAGGCTCACGACGGTGGTGCCAGCGACGAGATCGGCGCGGGCGATCGACGGCGGTGAAGACGGGAATGGGACGTGACGGGACGCTAAACCTAGAAAAATCTCGAGGAAAATGGAGCTTTGAGGTCGAGCTTCGAGAGGAGAAAGCTTAACTAGTGTGGCTCGGGCATTTCATCGAACACCTCATGTGCATAGGAGGTGAGCTAGAGCACCACAAAGCCCTCCCCTCGCCGGCCAGAGAAAAACAGAGCACTGGAGTGCTCTGCTCGGGGGCGAGGGGTATATATAGGCACCTCATTGGTCGTGGCATGAACCGGGACTAAAGGGCAGCCTGTGGTCCCGGTTCAAGCCACCAACCGGGACCAATGCCCCCACGAGGCCCGGCAGGCCCTGGCCTCACGAACCGGGACCAGTGCCCCCATTGGTCCCGGTTCTGGACTGAACCGGGACTAATGGGCTGACCCGGCCTGAACCAAAGCCCTCTTTTCTACTAGTGAAGTAGTTGTGGGGTGTCGTCGAGGGATCACAAACCTGCACTTTGCGACTAACCTAACGCACCGCCACTATATGCATACCAAGCCCCACGGCACAACCCAAGAGTGTCCATGATCAACAAGTGCGAAAAACACGAACTTTGACTAGGAACCCCGCCATAGAAAATTGGAATGACTAGTTGAATGCCTGTGCGTTGCTACGGGTCTTAAAAATGTATACACTGGTCATTGTTCGAATTCAGAAGTGTACGTCAAACATGATGGATATTCATCCCTATAACGGCAACTTCCAATTCTTTCTCCCACTTCTTTCTCTATCATGTCTCTTTGTTAACGTGAAATAGTAGGGGAGACCCCTAATGTATATTTTACAAAATTAGAAACGTGTCCTTAACTCCCTATGTCATCGTCTCTTTCAGTACCTTCCCTGCATCTAGAAAAAGCGGTTTTCTCCCCGTCGTTCCTCCTTCCAGATCCATGGAATTCATCCATCTTTGCTCTATCATTGTCGTCAATTCAAATGTTGGTCATTTTACCCTAACTATCACTTGGCCCCTTCTTCTAAACATTAGAATATCTATGAAATAGTGCATACGTATCCACAGAAATAATGAGTAGGGACGACGACGTACCGACAAAGGGACATGCAATCACCAACTACCCTGGTATATCTCGTATGGGGTAGTCAATATGAAAATACCATGTCTAGTGTTGTACATTTACATGGAAATTTTGTAGGGATATCCATTCTAATAAAATTTGACTTAGAGCACTGACTACCAGTTACATGAAAGCCGATGCATGCCCTTTTAAATTACTCACCGCCAACTCCTAAGCAGCAATGGAGTTTCTTCCTTCCAACCAAAGAAGTGATTTATGTTCTGAAAAATAGAACCGGAAAACAGTTAGTAAAGATTAACCTAATTTGGAAGAATATAGATTTTTGTCCTTTTTAGTGAAGTATGATTACTAAAGTAGTAGCGCATGGCAAGAGCATACAGGTCCAGGTCTCTCCTTTTTCCTTCAATTTATCTTACCTCTTTTGATCTTCATTCAACATCTGAGATCTATTGGAACAAAATACATTACTGGATTGTGTTTGTCTCCAATATAGTTAGAGTGAAACAATTGGAAGCACTCATCTGATGGGAAATAAGCTAAGCTTGCAAGGCATGAGACGTATTTATAATGAATATAGATAAAATAATAATGAAGTAGCACTAAGACCTTTGTAGTATTTTACATCTTGGGAAAAGCTTATCTGAACACAAGGCACATCTGATACTTGCAAGTGGCACCACCTCGTTGTAAAACGCAACAATTAGGCATACACCAATCGGCATGGACAAAAATCTAAAGATACTTAGTGTTATTGGATTCAACACATATACTTTTTAGAACCCTTAAAATACTCTGTAGGCAATTTTATGATCAACTACATTTATGAAGGTCATTCTGAAATACACTTATAATTTTCCAGAACTAACTTTTAATATAAATTTGAGAGCAACATCTTCCGGATGGAATTAACAAGAAGGCACGTACTACATCCAGCATCATCTTAAGTAGCAACACACAGATATTTAGCTAGTCTTAACTGTTAGGTAGGTGTGTATAGAAAGCGCTCGACTGCAGCATTTTAGTACATCATAGTGGCTAATTTCAGGATATATGAATAGTCAGAAGACGTAAACAGAGCAAAGAAAGGGTCACCAAAAGGTTCAGCGACGTGGAGCTTACAAAGTCTTCCACTTAGTTTATCCTATATTGCCACAGCCTACATGTATTGCTACAGCCTACATGTATTTACTTGCAAGAGTCCTAACCTTGGTATTGAATTGTTGTTACAGCAAAAAAAATATGGATATCGAAGAAAAACAAAAAGCAAGTTGCATTCTCTGCAAAAACCCCGGCAATATGACCTGTCGTAGGAATATTTTCAGCAACAACTATGATGTACTACTACTAATTTCAGTAAACAAATAAGATAGATGCAGCAATAACACGATGTGGAGTACTAAGCAAAAGCAAGACCATTGTCAGCGAGAAATAGGAAGTTAACTCTGATGTGCTGCTACAGCCGTCCGTGTGACCTCGTCGTTCTCCACCCCATCCGACCCGGTTTCCTCCGATGGCTGCCCCCGCGCCTATCCATCAGAACAAGACTAATCCACATTCAGAATGGCGTAATAAACACAACAAGACTATCAAATTTCAGTTACAAATCAAGCAAAACTCTCACAAGGTTTACAGAACTGAAAAGTATAATTTCTCCTAGACTACATCTCAGCAATGACAGATTTACTTTCTTTTTTGAGAAAGTGTCAAAAAATTTCAAACATATAGACCAGTATTAGAAGTCCATGCTCATACATCTTCTTTATCCTGGAACTATTATGCCATCTCCATTAGAAGTTGCTGGAAGAATCTGACGAAAAATAATAGTGCATGTCATAGCCAAGAAATCAAGATCAAGCACAAGTTTTCTATTAGGAATCAGACAAAGAAGAGAACCGTATAAATTTTGAGAGAATATGCATCTGTACTATTAGTGCAGATCATAACTAAAAAACCAAGATGAATATTTTTACTCGAGTTCTATTTTAGGAATCACACCTTTTCGCTCAGAATATCCATGCAAGAGAGCATTGTGAGCTGGCTAGTGGGCCCTCGGGCCATCTGTAACTGTGTGTGCGTGTTGCGTAGGAGGAGTATATGCGACGGTTAGTCTCTGAATTATCTGTCTCGTTCTCTGAACCTCACAAACTCTTCTGTATGGCTTCCTCCTCGTATCTTCAATTCCCCATCCCCAAACTCTCCTGTATGGCTGATGAAATAGATGATTCGGGACATTACAAAAATTTAAGAGAGAAGGAAGAGAAACTTATTGGGTGGTTGTACGTCTTCTATCCAGATTAGGCCAAAGCAGGTGGGGCTGTGGACTCAGTCGCGGAAGGCCTCCAGGGCAAGCGGGAAATCTCGAGGTCGGTGTTGAGCAATGAAAGGGTGGAGATGTTGCCGTGCTCCATGCGCAGTCACCGGATGAACTCCTCGAACACATCCGCTGCAGCGTGCTGCCGCTCGAAGTTGTCATAGGCAGGAGGAGGTCAGCGACGGCGATAGAGCCACGAGATCGAGAGCGATGGAATTGGGGGAAGGGGCGCGTGGGCCTTGGAGGTGGGACGACGTGCATACGTGGGCTGTTTTATTTTCTTTTTTATTTTTCTTTCGTGCGAGGAGTTTCTTTTTTCAAGTACGAGAGGGAGGGGTATCGAACGAGGTGGAGGTATCGAACGAGGTGGTCGAACCATCATGACGTTCGATCCCCCTTTAATAGTAGAGAAGATTAGCAAGTTGGGAAGGCATCTTGCGCCATCAAAGAGCAAAAATGGACCAAGACATCACCAAAAGCACTCCGCTCGCCGCAAACACATTAGCCGTCATGGGAGGGTCTTGCGCATGCATAGTGCGACACATTCACGAGGGGAAATAGATGGCCACCCTACGGCGCCCAAGGCACTGCTGCCGAACCCCGATGAACACCACTGAACAACCATCGTTGGCTCCTAGCCAGTCGTTCCACCACCACCACTGGTCCCTTCGGCTGATCCGTACTCCAAAAATGATGAACGACCCAAAGCACCGCCATCATTCGATCCGAGAGAGCACGGATCTGAGGTTTCCCTTGAAGCAAGACACCATAGGGGAGGGGGGGGGAGCACATCATCGCAACAGCGCCAATAAGGCAGCAACACGCGCAGATGCCGCTGATGTTCACCCGGCATCATCTACCACATCACAGACCAAACCAGCCGATCCCCCGCATCCACCACCTTGGGCCAGATCCAGACGGATCCAACCCATCCCCACACCAGACTTGCTAGATCCGAGCAACAGCCATCGCGGCGGCCCGAGCAGCCGCGTCCCAAGCAACAGGGAAGAGATGAAGCGCGGCCGAGGACACGCACCACGAGAATTCCCAGAGTATGTGAACAGACAGGGGCACCCGACGCGCCGTGAGCGACACGACCCGTCGTTGTTCGGATCAGAAGTCCAGGCCAGGCCCCTGCGCTGCCCGAGCAGTAGAAGTAAACCGCGACCATCAGCCGAGGCTCGAGGCCACTGCGAGCGGTAGAGGGCCGGAGGCGTAGGAGGATGACCTGCCGGCGGCGCGTGCTGGATCCCCCATGTTGCCCAAGCTGAGCGACGCGGGGGCGGAGGGGAGGTTTTTCATCTCAAGCAAGACTTGTAGATAAGGGCTTCAAGAAAGAGAAATTCAATCACATTCAATCATCTTAATCGTGGCTAACAATCTTTTTTTAATTCTTTCTCAATGAAAATGACGAGCATTGCATAATGTTTTTCACTTTATCCTTTGGTGCGAGGATGCAACAAGGTATCAGTTGCTAAGTTTGGAATGGCAAAACTATGGATGATAGTTATATGCCCTTGACCACAGGGTTAGCTTATTTGATGGACTAAATGTTTTTTTCTTTGTAGATGGCTGATTGCATTTATGCTTGATGAGATCAAAACTTGTGTGCAATCACATATACTGAAACTTGTTGAATGCCATGCCATTGATGCAACAACATTCTGAACAAATTTGGTGCCTTGTCGCTCCTGTTTCATGTATGAAGCTTACAATTTGTATGGTTCATTTATTTGCCTACCTCTACTACGTACACTAAATTGTCTGCTGACCTTGTAGGAAGTAGAAGATGAATTAATTTTCCGCTATAAATACAGATATTGCAAGCTGGTAGACCTTCCCAGAGGCTTTTTTGATAGCTCTGTCTCATCATATATGATGCCTCATTCTTTCAGCTTGCCCACTGTGAATTTGCATGTGCAGCTGTATTTTCTGTAGTTTTGTGGTACTGATGTCCTCTATGAGTTTCTATCAGCTCGCAACAACGGTAGTACATTCTGATGCTTTCTAATGTTTCTTGACGTTTCCTCATGGTCCCGTATTGTCGATTGTGCAAGTTGCGAAATTTAACTAGCATCGTGCTGGTGTAAGGTCTCCTCTAATCTCACTCGAACTAGCTTAGATACGGTGGGATCCAATGGATGCACACGAAGATTCCCTGAACTCGTCGAAGAAAAGCGGAGGTAAAAATCAGAGCAGACACAGAGGATTTTGGTTGCAGCCCCCTTCTTGGGAGCCTTCCTTTTCATTCTATTCTTGTCCGAGTGAATAGTTTGGAGTGGTTTACTGGACGATGCACCCTTTTACAACCCTGCTGTCGATGCAGCAGTACCTGGACGTGCTCTACAGTGCGCCGTCTGAACCTGTGTCAAGCTACACCACATGCTGAACCTGTCTCTACTACTCTATTCATCTTCCGATTGTTTGCTCATCATATTCATGGATTGAAAGTTTGGGCCGAAGGAACTTTTTGGCCTTGGGTCTGTTAAACATGTAATTCTGTCACGTCTAGGCTGCCTTGTGCGCCAAGGGTTGTTATAGGAGTAGGATCCTTTTTCTTCCTTCTCTCTTATCCCTCGTGTAAAACCTCCTGTAATATCTCTTCGGTTGTAACCTATGAGAGATGGGTCTCTCCCCAATCAATATAAACACCACGCGGCCCTCTGTATGAGGGTAGAGACGCTTACACAAACTAACATGGTAATCAGAGCCTCCCTCTTCCTCATCTAGCGATCACCACCTCCATCCTATCGCCAACACACAATTTTTTTTCCGCCCCCATCCTTCCCATCTCCGGCGCCATGTCCACCTCCTCCAGCCAACTCATCTCCTCCAGCCTGAACAACACCATCTTCGAGCCTCTCACACGTACCAATTACATTCTCTGGCGAGCCCAAGCTCGCTCCCAAATCATGGGAGCCGGGCTATATGGGTACCTTGATAAAACCCTACCCGAGCCACCTAGAACCATCACTACAAAATCCTCAGACGGGAAAGATCAGATCGGTCCGAACCCCGTCCACACCCCATGGCTCATCCAAGATCAACAAATCGTAGCCTACTTGCTCCGCGGCCTTTCCAAAGAAGTCCTGGTGCAAGTTGCTTCCCTCGAGACTTCTCATGCCATCTGGTCTGCCCTAGCAAATATGTTCTCTGCTCAATCCAAGTCTCGCGTCAACAACTGCCGTATTGCTCTCTCCAATGCCCAGAAGGGTTCCCTCAGCGCCGCCGCCTACTTTGGGCAGATGCGGGCGCTGTCTGATGAACTCGCGGCCGCAGGAAAACCCATCGGCGAAGATGAACTCATCTCCTTCATCATCGCCGGCCTCGACATGGAATAACAGCCCATCATCTCTGCTCTTGATGTGCGCGTTGATTCTGTCTCCACCGATGAACTCTTTGGCATGATCTCCAACTTCGATGAGCGCGTCGAGCTGTTCCAAGGAACTGGTCCCGGCGCCTTCAAGTCCTCTGCTAATGCCGCCTATCGCGGTCGCGGGCCTCCCAAACCCTCTCAGAACCCTCCCAAGGGTGGTGGTGGTGGGGGCTATCGTGGCGGTCCAGGCGGCAGCGGCGGCGCCCACTTCCAGAACGGTGGCGGCGGTGGCAGTGCTACCTATCCGCATGCTGGTGGCGGTGGTGGTGGCCACTTCCAGCACGGCGGCGGTGGTGGCGGTGGCCACTACAACCAGCGCGGCAACAACAACTACCAGCGCCGCAACAACAACAACAATCGTCGTCCCTTCCAAGGTTATGATGAATACCTTAACAAGTGTCAAATTTACAAGAAAGATAACCATATTGCGAAGGATTGTGACTACCGTTATGCCGAGAACAACACCCAACGCAAGAAGGTTGCAGCTGCTGCGGACGCCTCCTATGGTGTGGACACAAACTGGTACGTTGACTCCGGCGCCTCCAACCACATCACTCACGAGCTGGACAAGCTCACCATGCACGACAAGTACCCCGGGCAAGATCAGGCTCATAATGCCAATGGAGAAGGTATGGAGATAGCTCATGTTGGTCATTCAATTATTGCAACCCCTCATCGTGACATTCACCTTAAAAACATCTTGCATGTTCCCCAAACTGCCAAAAATCTTCTTTCAGTACATCGCATTGCTCTTGACAACAATGTTTTCCTTGAATTTCATCCCTATTTCTTTTTGATCAAGGATCAAGTCACACCGAGAATTCTCTATCGCGGTAGATGCGTGCATGGGCTCTACCCTATTTTTCCAGAGTCCAGGAGCTTCAATAAACAAGTCTTTGGTGTCATCAAAATCTCCCCGGACAGGTGGCATGCTAGACTAGGACATCCATCCTTTTATGTCGTGCAACAAGTGCTTCGAAATAATAAGCTCCCATGTGTTGGTGAGCGTAGCATCGAAACTATTTGTGATTCTTGTCAAAAGGCAAAATCTCATCAATTGCCATATCATATTTCTAAGCAAACAGGCCAAACGAGCAATATTTCATGTGTCCCCCGTGGTGCAACAACCCTGCCGCCGAATCCCCCTCGGATCACCCTCGACAGCATCCGCCTCAGGATCCCTCGCGCCAGATGTGTCGCCGCGTCAGGTTCTGGGTGGCAGCGCCTCCTCCGACTCCGCGCCTTCGGGCCAGCCGCCCACACCACGCGCGCCTCGCCAACCTGGGGATGACACGCGACGGGCTGCGGGCTCGCTCTCCCCCACGCGCGCGTCGGCTTCCGCGGATCACCCGACCGAGCGGTTCGGTGTGGAGCCGCGTCTCTACACCAGGCGCCTCCACCAACCAGAGGCGGGCGCGGGAACCAGGCCCCGCCTGGATTTTCTGCGCCATCCTCGCCCGTGTCTTCACCAGCGCCCGCCACAGAAGAGCTGGCGGGGGAATCTGCTTCGGATCTGCTGCAGCAGACCATAGGATCCTCTGCGCCAGTAGAAGCTGCATCTGTTCCTGATGCACCACGAACACGTCTTCGATCAGGGGTAATTCAACACACAAATTACAAAGTTAAGTTTGGTTTGACATGTTCCACAGGTGAACCTCGTACGTTCCAAGAAGCATGCAAGGATTCACGTTGGAAAAAGGCAATGGAAGAAGAATTTCAAGCTTTGCAGAAAAACAAAACATGGCACCTAGTTCCTGCACACCGAGTTAAAAACATGATTGATTGCAAATGGGTATTCAGGATAAAGAAGAAATCAGATGGCACAATATATTGTTATAAAGCTAGGCTTGTTGCAAAAGGATTCAAGCAGAGGTACGGTATTGATTATGAGGATACATTTAGTCATGTCGTTAAAGCTGCAACTATCCATCTTGTTTTGTCCATCGCTGTGTCCAGAGGATGGAGCCTCAGACAGCTAGATGTACAGAACGCGTTCCTTCATGGTGTTCTAGAAGAGGAAGTGTAAATGCGTCAACCTCCTGGTTTTGAAGACAAGAACAAACCCTCATATGTGTGCAAGCTTGACAGGTCTCTTTATGGATTGAAACAAGCCCCTCGAGCTTGGTACTCACGACTAAGTACAAAGCTTCAGTCACTTAGTTTTGTGCCCTCAAAGTCTGACACATCTCTGTTTATCTATAATAAGTCACATATCTCCATATTTGTGCTTATTTATGTTGATGATATTATTGTTACAAGTTCATCCAGTGCAGCAGTAACAGCCTTGTTAAAAGACTTGAATGCAGACTTTGCTCTCAAGGATTTGGGAGATTTGCATTTCTTTCTTGGCATTGAGGTCAAGAGAAACAGGAGAAGTATGCATCTGATCTCCTGAGCAAGGTTAGCATGTAAGGGTGCAAATCCTCACCCACACCGTTGTCTAGTACAGAAAAGTTATCTCTTGAAGAAGGTGAACCCTTGAGCCAAGATGACAGCACAAGGTACAGAAGCATGGTAGGAGCTCTTCAGTACTTAACTCTTACAAGGCCTGATATTTCCTTTGCTGTAAACAAAGTTTGTCAATTCCTTCATGCACCTACCACTGCACATTGGACTGCTGCAAAACGCATATTAAGATATGTGAAGGATACTTTGAGTATTGGTCTGACATTCAGCAAGTCACCATCCACTCTTGTTAGTGCTTTCTCTGTTTCTGATTGGGCAGGGTGCCTAGATGACAGACGCTCAACAGGTGGTTTTGCTGTTTTCTTTGGACCTAACCTTATCTCATGGCGTGCAAGAAAACATGCCACAGTCTCGCGGTCAAGTATTGAGACAGAATACAAGGCTTTAGCAAATGCAACATCAAAAATTATTTGGGCCAAATCCATGCTCAGAGAACTTGGGATAGGTCATGCACAACCCTCTTGTCTCTGGTGTGATAATCTTGGTGCTACATATCTATCTGCTAATCCTGTTTTCCATGCAAGAACAAAACATATTGAAATTGACTATCATTTTGTTCGAGAAAGAGTTGCAAACAAAGAATTGGAAATTTGCTTTGTTCACTCCAAAGATCAAGTTGCAAATGGGTTCACAAAGGCTTTGCCTACAAGACAGTTTGAAGAGTTCAAGCGTAATCTTAACTTAGTTAAGTTATGATTAAGGGAAGGTGTTAAACATGTAATTCTGTCACGTCTAGGCTGCCTTGTGCGCCAAGGGTTGTTATAGGAGCAGGGTCCTTTTTCTTCCTTCTCTCTTATCCCTCCTGTAAAACCTCCTGTAACATCTCGTCGGTTGTAACCTATGAGAGATGGGTCTCTCCCCAATCAATATAAACACCACGCGGCCCTCTGTATGAGGGTAGAGACGCTTACACAAACTAACAGGGTCTTCTATGAAAATAGCATAGGATGGGTACACAGATCAGTTGTAGGTTCAAATGAGTTTGAGAAAGAAGAGATGGAAGGCATATATAATAATGAGAATATTCAGAATTTTTGGAGGAGGCAGCAAGCCTACAACCATAAAACTTCCTGGAGCTGCTAGGTTCTGATGGCTATATTGAGTTATAATATCCCATTCTGGACACTAGACAGGATTGTCTATGAACTGAGCATCCTTGAGTAATGCGATAGCATGCACGGAGTAAACAACTAAAACGGGTGAGGTATATAGAAACACAAAAACAGAGATTCCTCTTTCTGTGGGATTTCCTGATTTAATTCTACCGAGCTACTATTCTTCGTTCTGTCATAGTACCTTTTTATGTTCAAGATATAAATCAAGTACTTGAATCAATGACAAAGACCGCAAATCAATGGTTCACTAAAAATGTAATCATGATCTGATGTGTTCACTTCACAGTCGAATCTGATTTTTGTTACACATTGCCTTTAGGTAACATCCTATAAGTCTGGGCTACAAGCAGGTGAACTTTTTCAGTAGTTTAGTTGCTTACAACGAGTATAAGATAGCCTTACAAGTCTGGGTTTCCGATAGATTGTAATATTCTACAAGGGCTATTTATATGAGTTGAGCCTGCTGAAACGAACACGCAGGCACATGCTTGCACTGCTCAATAGTGTGACGCGGCCTTGGCAAGGCGAGAGCTTGGCGAAGGCTAAAGCCGCTCGACTCCAGATCATGATCCCTCGGCAGGTCAAGAATGGACTGCGAGATGAAAACCACGATGTGCTTCAACAAAGCATTGCAGCCTTTTCGTTCCACATGCAGTGGTGCATCACCTCTGATGCAAGCAAAGCTGTGACATGCCTCTCCTCGGCGCCACGGTCGACAAAACTCATGATAAACACACTGTTCCAAACGACTCGGCTAAGTACGGCGCAACCAGTGGGGTAATCCAGACAGTGTTGATGAATGCATATTAGACACGTCTAGACTGTGATGCTTCTGTCCTGATGGCTCTTATTCCTACGCTTTGACATCAACCATTTCGATTTTGAAAACTATCACATGTAATGTGTTTACATTATATAACAATCTACTGGCCATGGTATATACTAAAGAGTTATTAAACGAATGAATGTGACAGCGTGAAAGGGAAGAGCGAAGTGTGTGTACGAGTGCACTAGCATGTGGATGTGAAGATGGAAGTGGTTGTATATGTAGGAGGAGAAGACAAATCATTTTATACACATTTAAAGAAGGCTGGTGAACTATTTATTTGCACCAATTTCACCTTATAACACTTGTGCTCTATTCAGACTTACTAAAACTATGGTTTTCCCCTTCTGATTCATTAAAGATTCAAGATCTCTTTTTAGACAAAAGGCATATGCTCATACTTTATGTAAAGCCCCAAAAAGAACTGATGAATGGTTTTACACACACTAAGCACACGTTGAGAGACAGAAAGAGAGAGATCTATAAGCACATTGAGCAACCTGAATACCCACATTTCTATCTCCAATGAAGTCTTGTCCTCCCTCTTCACTGATTGGACCAAAGCTGCTTAGTGTTCATTGCCTGTGATCAGTCTTGCACCAACCTCGAGAAGCTCAACGTAAAATCTATTGTCAATACCCTCCTGGAGTGAATGCTGGTGTTGCACTCCAATATTTACTTCCGAAATAACGCTTTTGATCTTTTTAAATCCCCCATTACTTTGTTCTTGTCGCCAATAATTATGTGTAATTCATGGTTTGCTATTTATGCAAGGGCCGGAACAAGAAATTTCTGTGTTACTCCTAAGAATTTTCCATGTGTGTTCATTTGACTCTTGTTTACTTGCTGGTTAAGATTACATGCAATAATTGTATACTCGATCTTTGGACCAAGAATATGGTACAACTTTCAGTGATGCTCAGAGTGACAGATGCATGTGGTTCAGTTCTTTCTTTTCAATAGGAAGTGCTAATAAAATTTAGTTTCATCTTTTGTAATCTTCTTTCCGATGTTCTTCTTAGCACGATCAATCATCTCTCTTTCTCTATGGGAATACGAGCATTGCCTAGGATTTTTTTTCTTCACTTTATCCTTTTGTACAGTACAGTGAAAAGGAGAGAATGAACTGTGTGCAATCATGCCTACTGAAACTTGTTGAGTGTCAATTCCATTCATGAAACAGATGATATTCCGAACAATTTTGGTAGTTTGCCACTTCAGCTTCAGCCTATGAAGCTTGCAATCTGTATCCAGTACTTTATTTGCCCACCTCTTCTACGCATAATAAATTGCTCGTGCTGAGCATGGCTCATGCAAATGAGTTAATTTTCTACTATACAATACAGGTCTGATAACAGTGTCAGTCTTCCCTCACCTGACTGCCCTCGGCGATTCCTCTCCCCTCATCGTCAGATTGCTTGGTGCAAATTGGTATGTGCAGCTGCATTGTTTGTACTACTGATTTTATGATGATACTATCAGCTTGCAGAAATGGTAGTACATTGTGATATTATCAGATATTTCTCAAAGTTACCTTATGCTACCGTATCACCGGTTGTCCAAGTTGCAAATTTTACCGGATTTTATTGGAACTCGGCTCCGTTCTTCTGATTGATTACGTATCAAATTCAGATTGCAAATTTGTGTCAAAGGAATGGTTCAGAAAAAGAAGTGCGCCAAAGGGACTAATCTAAATATAGCATAGGATGGGTACATGGATCAGTTGTAAAATCAAGATAGAAAGAAGAAACTGTCACAAGGCATGAAACTGTAACCAAATGAGCTCCAGAAATAAGAGAATGCATGCAGATATAATGGTAAAGGCTATGCAATAAGAATTTCAGAATGTTTTGAAGAGACAGCAAGCTTGCAACCATAAACTTCTGGAGCAGAGCAGTCTAAAAAGAACCCTCCATTAATTACTTCGAATTATAAGCACATGAAAAATTAGGGGATTCAGTCTCAACAGACACCTTTTTCATAGTTGAATTGGCACACCTCCAGAATGGCATATTGTCTTTCAGAGAGCTGCTTTAGTCATGGAATATCCTTCGTGGACACTAGACAGGGTTATCAATGAACTGAGCATCCTTGAATAATAAGCCATCTCACACCGGATAAATTGTTAAGATGCACACATTCCTCATGGAGACTTCTGCAATATTATCCAGACATCAACATTTTCTGATTTTAGCATAGCTGAGTAACATTATTTTCATGCATCACAGGTTGTTCAATTCTATGGTAATCACAGAGGTATTTTTAGTACAGCAAATAGGTGTTTTAATCACTGACTATCAGTGAGTATCACAGAGCGAGAACTTCGAGCCTTTGTAGCAAAACAGTATTGTAAGGGCAAGAACTGTACCAAATGAGAGTTGTCCTTTGGCGAGATCTGTTTCCGAACCTGTGGTGTATAGACATCACCATCGCCGGGCAACTAAGTAAAACTGAATTCGCAATCAATGTCAACAAAGAAAACACATTAGCTTTTCATTTTATCAAGCTAATCTCGATCTGACAGAAAAAAATACATTGGGTTAAAACGCACGCCAAAAACACCATTATATTTTCAGTTCGACCACATCAGCTATCTAATCAGCCAACACTCTAGTAATTTGCAATTACTTAGTGTACTTTGATGCTGACATGCAACATTTACCAAGGACTAAACTGAAGCACCAATCTGAATTACCATTTAGCTTCTTACTTAGGACAACAGTTTAACTATCAAGTCAATGTGCCAGTAAAAGTAACACATGAAACAGTAAGAAGTTTTTGCTGCGACAATAATTGAAATAATGCAGCAAAGTTCTCCATACAATATGATGCCAGAAACATAAATTGTAAGATACAGGTTAATACTCTTGCCCAACATCAATTCTCCCATTTTTACAACAGCCACCGAGAAGTGCTGCATAATTAAACTAGGCCTCACACCAACCGGTACCATAGCATTAGGTATTCTGAAAGCTTCTTCCATCTTGGCAACTAAGCAATATCCACTGGTAACTGAAGTAAATATAATAGCATTAGGCCTCTCACCAGTGGGTTTAACCAAGTCAAAGATAAGGTATCCTTCCATTACCATTACTCTTCTGCAGCCTATGACCAATATTCTTGTTCTTCATTTCCGTAATCAATTCTTTGAATCACCATGACAAAAATAGCCCTGGATCATGCACCTGTAAACAGTTGTGTCATGAGGTACCCTGCATCAATTCTTTGGCTTTTCCGCGGTCTAGGATGGATACCCTTGGTCTTCATTTCAGTAATCAATTCCTTTGCTTTCAAGAAATCACCATGATTTAAGTAACCCTGAATCATGCACCTGTAAACAGTTGTGTTATGTGGTACTCCCAGAGTCGGATCTGCCCCCACCACCCGCCCCAAGCTCCCGTCGCCGTCCCCGAGCACCGCGTCACCATTCCCAATCTCCCGCCGTAGTCCCCGAGCACCGCATCACCATTCCCATTCTCCTATTGCCATCCCCAAGCACTGCACTGCCGTCCCCTCCAAGCTCCTCCCCACCGTAAGATCTGTCATGGTTCATGTGGTTCTCAAATTATAGGGCACTAGTTATACGGGTTGCGGAAAATAAAGAAAAATTTCTTGTGAGCCAAAACTTTCTCTCTCCACACCTAAAACTGGTTTTGGGTCCCAAATTATAAGGATGTTATTGGAGATGCGCTGATATGGCTCTCCTCCTCGGCATTGTTAAGAAGATCGTGGATACCCATATGTTCGTGGTGAAGGACAGCCTAGACAATGGGGTAACCGGTGACAATAGGCAGTATTAATGAATGCACATCAAACATGTCTAAAGTAGGTTTCTCACACGCATTGCCTTCTCCAACATAGTCTTGTCCTTCCTCTTCACTTTTTTGGAGAAGGAGGATCACCCCTAGCCTCTGCATCCGACAGATGCACATAGTCTTGTCCTTCCTCTTCACTGATTGCATCCTAAGTTACATAAACATAAGCATTCTGAACAAGCAATGGGCTCGATGCTTAGGGATAATTCACGTATGTTATTAAATTATTAATCTAGAGGGAGCTTGGCAATGATGCAGAACCATAACTCTATATGACAGACCCGAGATCCCGTGAGTTAGAACGAAGAATTGGCGAAAAGTAGTGGCAGTGTTAGCCTTTTTTTTCTTTTGAATTGGAGGCTAAAAATTTGCTTCATTCATTAATTAAGAAGATTATAGAGTTCAAATTCGTGTTACAACACTTCAACCAATATAAGGCTATTACTCTCCCAGCACAATTGTTCCCGATTCCTGCCTGCTGAGACGAACACGCTTGCACATGCTTGCGCTACTCGATGATGCGAGCCGACTTATCCATGGCGAGGAGAGAGCTTGGGCGAAGGCTAAGGCTGCTCGACCGCAGACCTTGATGCGTCGGCAATTGCAGAAAGGACCACAGGGTCGTGATGATGGTGCAATTCGTCAACGCTTTGCCACTTTTCTGGTGCAGTTGTAGGTAGTGCGCCTTTGAGGGAAGCGGGTCCGTGATCTGCCTCCTCGCCATTTCGCTAGCATGATCAATCAAGCTCATGAAAAACTATATACTGCAGCCGTACAGGTTAAGGACGGCACAACCAATGGGGTCATTCAGAAAGTCTTCACTGATGCCACATTGATCAGACATGTCGAGAGACGAGAGTAGGCTGCTTCTTTCCTGATGTCTCCTATTCCTACACCTTTATATCAACCATTTCGGTTTTGAACACTATCCCAGCTCACGTGCTTACGTTATACTGCAATGTTACTAGAATGAAGGAAAGTGCAAAGTTTGGACTAGTGCACTAGTATGTGGATGTGATCATGTATATATTATATGCTCGAGTGAAGATGGAAGTGGTTGTATATGTAGGAGGAGAAGAGAAATCATTTTCTACACATTTAGAGAAGGTTGGTGTATTATTCATTTGCACCAACTTCACCTCCTAACTTCTGTTATATTCTGAAATCTTAGCACACGTCAGACTTACTAATACTATACTGCCCATACTGCAATACCCAGCTATCATAGCTAAATACGTGACTTCATCAGGGTTCACTCCCTGCTTCAACATGTCTTCGAAGAAAAGCATAGCCACATCCATAATTCC
The DNA here is from genome assembly GCF_018294505.1 of Triticum aestivum. NCBI lineage: Eukaryota > Viridiplantae > Streptophyta > Magnoliopsida > Poales > Poaceae > Triticum > Triticum aestivum. Next base: position 76,915,323 of record NC_057811.1, on the reverse strand, counting down.
ACACTTAGCATATGCACTAATCAATATGTTGAAAATACAGATGTTGGGTATGATACCATCTCCAGCCATCAGCTCACAGAGATTAGTCATATCAACAAGGGATCCTTCTTTAGCGTACCCATGAAGCATAATAGCGTATGAGACTGTATTAGGTTTATGACCCTTCTCAGCCATGGAATAAAAAAATTCTGCAGCTTCTTTGATTCTTCCATGCTTGCAAAGGTAGTCCATGACTGTGTTGCAAGTAAAAACAGTTGGTTTGACACCTTGACTTCTCATTTTTTCCAACAACCTAACGACCTCTTCAAACTGGCCCGAAATGGAATATCCATGGATCAGGCTAGTATATGTGAAAATATCCGGTCGAACACCATTACCAACCATTTGTCGAAGGACCACCTCTGCCTTGTCCATTGCTCCTGCTTTCCACAATGCATCGATAATGGAGCTATACGTCACCACATTAGGCACGACCCCCCTGCTGCATCATTTCATGGAATAGAGAGCATGCTTTGCTTAGTTCACCCTCGTTAATTAAGCCATTGGCTCCTCCCTGTTGTATGCCACCACTTCAGGGTAGTGGTCAGCTCCCTTTTTCGCCTTCATCCGGAGCAGGTCAAGTGCACATTGGCTCCTCCCATTGTCACATAAGCTCTTAATAATTATTGAGTAGGAGATGCTATCAGGCAGCTCAGGTATCCTGTAGAGCAGCCTGTTGAGGGCCTCCTCCATCTGCTTGATGTCACACTGGCACTTGAATAGGCTGTGGAAGGTGATGATGTTCGCCTTGATGCCTGTCTTGAGGAGGCGGCCAAAGAAGGCAGGCCCTAGGCCCGGGAAGCGCGAGCGGCAGCAGCAGTCAATTAGTATGTTGTAGGCGTGATTGGTGGGCGCTATTACCTGGTGGCCCTCTCGGTTCATTCGGTTGAAGAGAGCAATGGCTAGAGCAGGGCCATCGGTGCAGGCAGCGGAGGGCAGTGCACGCGCAAGGACGGCAAATAAGCCATTGAGTGCGAACGCTGATACCGGAACGGTTTGGCGCAGCAATTTGTCGAACAGTTGGTGTGCGCGCTCCGGCTGGAGCGTCCTAGGGCCCAGATGATCCTTGAGTTTATTTAGCAGCTGGTCGGCGCGTGAGGAGACGGAGCTGGAGGAGGAGCCCGGTCGGGCGCGTGGCATTGCCGCAGATCAGGAGGTCTTGTTCCATCCTGCAGCGGAGAATGTGGGAGGGTGGATGAGGGACGGAGGTCAGACACTCAACCCAACTTCGAACTGAACTGAACTTCCTGTAAATCTGTAATCAAACCAGTCAGCACTTTGCTTAGGTGATGATCCTCTAAATTATTTGGCTTTCAACCGAACAATCGAACATTCATAACAGAAATCCAAGATTGGGCTCACCGAATCATGCAGTTTGCACTCTCCTGGTCGCAGGCCATGGGGTTCCCTTCTTGCAACAATGCTGGAGACGGGGAGGGTGGGGAGTATGCAGTGGTGGGGGCACAACACAGGTTTCGTCCTATCGGTGCCCTTCGCGGTGGTGGCCGGCGACCCCGTCGGTGGATGGCGTGGAGGTGGAGCGAAGCTGGCGCTCAGAAGAAGATGGTACATGGAGGAAGCAGGGGCAGCGATGGCGTGTTTGGCTGGCAGGTGGCCAGAGTGGGGAGTGGTCGAAGTAACAGAGAAAACACATGAGGAAACCAACCATCCTCATGCGTAGGACATGCAAAAGTGGTCAAAAGTCAGTTATGTCTTGCCCCTGCGTGTCTTATGTTGTGTTCACGCAAAAGATGCAGTTTCTCGACCTTCTTTTTGATAGACACATGTGGGTATACCGACATTACGCGGGGTGCATTATTATCACACATGAGTGGAGCGGTCTCTTGGCCGGAACCGCATGACAATTCTCCATGTACCTACTGCTGCTAGCTAAAGATATAGGATGCAACAAGCGATGGACCTCCGAGGAGGGCAAGTCAGTGAATGCCTCTCCTATCAAAAAAGCTGACGAATAACCACATTTTTTAAATGACGTAGTTAAGGACGACCTAGACAATGTGGCAACCCGTGACAATAGACTGTCTCGATGAATGCACTTCAAACACCTCTAGGTTGCTTCTCTCCTGATGACTCCTATTTCTATATCTTGACATCAACCATTTCGGTTTCGAATACTATCCCGTCTCATGTGCTTGCATTATATCATAATAAACTGGTATATGCTAAACTGTGGACGAGTGTGCTAGTATGTGAATGTGATCAATGTATATCTTATCTACTCAGGTGAAGATGCAAGGGGTTGTATATGTAGAAGGAGAAGAGAAGTCATTTTCTACACATTTAAAGAAGGTTGGTGGATTATTCATTTGCATTGGTTTTACCTCTTAACTTATGCTCTAGTCCTAAGTTTTAACACATGGCTGACATACTAAACATGTTTTTGCCTTCCGAGTCAATAAAACTTCTTGATCTCATTTCCACAAAAGCATTTGTGCTTTATGTAAAGACCCAAAAAGACACGATGATTGGTTTTACACGCATGATGACACACGTGCGCACACACTTCAAGGAAGATCTAAGCACGCACACGCACACACACACAGCAATCTGATCACCCACATTGTCTCATCCACATAGTCTTGTCCATCCACTTCACAGCTGGCTGGACTGAACAAGCAATCAACCAAATGTTTAGGGATAACTCACTAGTGTTGTTAACTTGTTTCTGCTAATGTAGAAGTTTCTACTCTTTCTGGCAGAGCAGAACTAATAACCCTAGGTGAAGAGATCCCATAATTTACAACGAATAGTTGACTAAAAGTAGCAGCAAGTGTTAGCGAATGCATTGTCACATGAACCTTGCATTTGAGCTCTCCAGAAATAGCACAATTTCTGTCTGTCAAAAGGTCCATGCCTTCGATGGATCTTGTCAATGACGGGGATGGAATATTCCTTTGGGGCAAAAAAGATTTAAGATAGTCCATGCATCTTACCTCTTCTTATTCCACAAGATGTAAGAGTTCATTATTAATCACATCCGTTGGTTGTAGTGATTAGTGAGCCAAATCATTAGCCCGTGTAAATTAACCGGGCTCAGCCGGTCTCACTCCCGCAGTCGTTGAAGACATGAACAAATAAACAACCCCAAGAAAATTGTCTCCTGCATCAAAATCTCCCCCATTATGGCGTCAGATTTATCTCACCCTTCATAAAAATCCTCTAACAAATCACCACCCCATTGGAATCTCTTTATCCAGATTTCTTCCTGGAAATAGCCTTAAATCTCAGATTGTCTTGCCTTTCTTTTCATTTCAATAGATGAGAGATTAAAATAAGAGCCATGGGTGGTCGTTGTCTTGATATTGGTTGTGGATGAGGACCCGGAATTGTTCTTCGTGACCTCATAATATTTCTCTGCAAACCGTGGCATTCAATAGCATCAATCATGAAAAATAAAAATACAAAAAATTTCATTTGAACGCTCTACATATGGTAGCAATTCAATAATATTTATCATACTATTGATATTTTTTGAAATAAAACCAGAAACTTTATCCATTAGAAATAACCAATACATCGTTTATGAGGATCGTTTCATTTTCATTTAAGGATTCCTCAAACCAATTAGAAGTCAATGAAAATCTAGGTAATCTAGCGAGCTTGTGAGCAACTTTATTTGCTTCTCTATTACAATGTTCTAACCTAGTAATAATGAAATCACAAGCATAATGAAAAACAATCATCGAAAATTGCCTCCGCCGCACCTGCAGACCGTCCTCCATCCTTCATGGTATCACTCACCTCCAAATTGTCCGAGTTAATAATAAGGCGATTACATTCCAACCTTTGCGCCAACTATATATCGAATTTGAGGGCCAAGGCTTCTGCCATCAAGGCATCCGCACAGTAGTCGATCCCCCCCATCCAGCGGAAAATCTACCTTTATCGTCTCTAAGGACTACCGCCATCATGCCCCTAAGAAGTAATGGTCAAAAGAAGCATCAACATTTAGTTTCACAAAGCCCACTGGAGGGTAAGACCAGCTGCCCCATTTCGTAGAGGCCTTTGGAGATGAGGGAGTAACAAAGTTTGCCTTAAGAGATGGTATCCCATAGAGATGTGATACGTATTCTGAGTTGTCTCCTTGTGCATCATTTTCCGTCTTTCCCATCATAGATACCAAGTTGAGATAGCAACCATTTCACACACATTATGATGACCCATAATCCTGTTGGGGAACGTAGCATGCAACTTCAAAAAATTTCCTATGATCACGCAAGATCTATCTAGGAGATGCATAGCAATGAGAGGGGGAGACTGTGTCCACGTACCCTCGTAGACTGAAAGCTGAAGCGTTAGATTAACGCGGTTGATGTAGTCGAACGTCTTCACGATCCAACCGATCCAAGTACCGAACGTACGGCACCTCCGTGTTCAGCACACGTTCAACTCGATGACGTCCCTCGAACTCTTGATCTAGTAGAGGGTCGAGGGAGAGTTCCGTCAGCACGACGGCGTGGTGATGGTGATGGTGATGTGATCCGCGCAGGGCTTCGCCTAAGCACTACGACGCTATGACCGGAGGAGTAAACTGTGGAGGGGGGCACCGCACACGGCTAAGAGAACTATTGGTGTGCCTTTGGGGTGCCCCTGCCCACATATATAAAGGAGGGGGAGAGAGGCAGGCGGCCAAGAGGGGCGCGCCTATGGGGGGAGTCCTACTTGGACTCCTAGTCCAAGTAGGATTCGCCCCCCTTTTCCTTTCTCCACCGGAGGGAATAGGAAGGAGAGGGAGAGGGAAATGGAAGGGGGGCGCCGCCCCTCCTCCTTGTCCTATTCGGACTCCCTAGGAGGGGGGCGCGCGGCCACCCCCTGTGGGCTTTCCTCTCTCTCCCTTAGGCCCATGTTGGCCCAACACTTCCCTGGGGGGTTCCAGTAACCCCTCGGTACTCCGGTAAAATACCCGAATCACTCGGAACCATTCCGATGTCCGAATACAACCTTCCAATATATGAATCTTTACCTCTCGACCATTTGAGACTCCTCGTCATGTCCGTGATCTCATCCGGGACTCCGAACAAACTTCGGTCAGCAAAACACATAACTCATAATACAAATCGTCATCGAACGTTAAGCGTGCGGACCCTACAGGTTCGAGAGCTATCACTACAAAAAAATACACATCCGTGACATTTTGGGCCGAACGAATTTTTTTTCTGTCATACTTGTGACACTTCTATGACAATAATTGTGACAAAACACGGTATCATCATAGATGTGGTGGGGTCCTACTTCTATGACAAAAAATCATGACAGAAAATGGGCTTTTCGTCCTGGGCGGGCCGGAGACGCAGCTGCATGACATTCTTTGGGCCGTCCATGACGGAAAAAACCGTGGTAGAAGCGAGGGCGAGGAAAATATCGGGGTGTTCCCGGTTACGGTGGGTGGTCGGGGCCGAGCAATGCGCGTTTCTCTCGTACACACATGCGCGCGGGTGCGAGGCGTTAGGCTCTAACTGAACCCGAGTGAGGCGTTGGGCTCTAACTGAACCCGAGCGATTGCACTGCAGGCTACGCGTTACTGAACCTGAGCGATCGATCGATGGCTGTTAACAGAACCCGATCGAGCGATTCCTTCACTACTGCTGCTAACTGAAGCCGATTAATGCTGCCTCTGGATGAACAGTGAGCGTTGCTGGGGGGTTTGGATGAACAGTTCCCGGTGGGCATGGATGAACAGGACCCCGTGGCGTTGCCTCTGGATGAACAGTGAGCGTTGCTGGGGGGTTTGGATGAACAGTTCCCGGTGGGGGTGGATGAACAGGACCCCGAACGTTCGAGCCGGTTGGGGCTGGATGAACAGGACCCCGTGGAGGGCAGGATGAACAGGACCACCCCGTGGAGGGCAGGATGAACAGTAGACGATGGAGGGCTGGATGAACAGTAGCCCGTGGAGGGGTGGTTGAACAGGAGCCCGTGGAGAGGGCTGGTTGAACAGTAGCCGGTGGAGTAGCGCGCGGTGGAGGCTGGATGAACAGGAGCCCGTGGATGAACAGTCGCAGGTGGAGGCTGGAGGAGGTCGACGGTGGATGAACAGTAGCCCGTGGAGGCTAGAGGGGGTCGACGGTGGAGATGAACAGTATCCCGTGGAGTCCCGTTTTGCGGTATGCCACACCCCTCCCGATGAACAGGACCCCCGTTTCGACCGTAGCGCTCCAACACAAGTCCGTTTCCTCCGTTTTGCGGTACGCCACACCCCTCCTGACCCCCGTTTCGACCGTAGGAGGTCCGTTTCCTCCGTTTTGCGGTACGCCAGACCCCTCCTGATGAACAGGATCCCGTTTCGAACATGGCCGGTCGAACACAAGGCCGTTTCCTCCATTCTGCGGTACGCCAGGCCTCGTTTCCATCGGCTGATCCGTCCAAGCCCTCCCGATGAACACGGCGATGACGCTGTTTCTCCGTTCCGAGCCAGCCATGTACACGAGCCCTGGCCGTACGTATGCGCGAGTAGGTGTTCGAGACCCTGCCCGTATGTACGTACGTGGCCGTATTTTCTTTCTTGCACACCGGCCGTTGTACGTACGTGTACATGCTACGTGCGTGCCTCTACTACGACACGTGCGCGCCTCTACATCGACCAGTATGTACGTACACGTTCGCGACCAGAATGACAACGCTATGTACGCTTCGACCAGGTGGGTCCCGACTGTCACGCACTTCCTTGCCTGCGAAGATGTAGCTGGTGGGTCCCAGCAGTTAGGGGGGTGAATCTTTTTTTTTGCCCGGACGCACTTCCTTGCGTGCGAAGATGTAGCTGGTGGGTCCCAGCAGTCAGGGGGAAACGGTTTTTTTGCGAAATACGGTGGCCCGTCCGGTGGGTCCCCGCTGTCAGGTGAAGGAATAATTATTTTGCGCGTAATAAGGAGGCACTTCCTTGCTGCGGCCGTGGACCCAGCTGTCAGCCTCTCCACGTACAGTCCACGTCCGATGGAAGCCGTTCCTTGACCATGTTGACCACGCCGCGCCGAGAGCACCAGGGCGGTGGACGACGGCGAGGCCTAGGAAGGGGACGACGCGGAGCCGGGGAAGATGCGGCAGTGGATGCCCACGCGTAGAGGAGTATGAGGGTTCACTGGTTCGCTGCGGTGTGAGGCTGCCATCGCCGCAGAAGAACAGGGGGTGTGGGTGAGTAGAGGGATGGCCTGGCCAGCGGTGGGAGTAGTAGGGGGCGGTGAGGCCTCCGCCGCATCGCAGCCGGCCACGGGAGGCAGGAGCACGAGGCACGACCGGCGCTGCTTTGGGCGGTTGGAGCAAGAAGACTAAAGGTTGAAGAAGCACTACGGCCGTTGGATGGACACCGTACAGTCACTGGAGGTAGAATCGTGCATATTGACTAAGTTGACAACGCCCTCCGTCCCCGTCAACTTAGTAGGCTCACAAGTCAGCCTGCCACTGTACTGGGTCCCAGCTAGCAGGGGGAGTATTCATTTTTTTGTGCGTAATAAGGAGGCACTTCCTTGCGTGCGAAGATATAGCTGGTGGGTCCAAGCTGTCAGCGGAGGTAACATTTTTTTGCAAAATACAGAGGCCCTTTCGGTGGGTCCCAGATGTCAGGTGGAGGAATCATTATTTTACGCGTAATAAGGAGGCATTTCCTTGCATGCGGCCGTGGACCCAGCTGTCAGCCTCTCCACGTACAGTCCACTTCAGATGCATGTCGGTCGTTGACCACGTTGACCAGGCCGCGCCGAGAGCACCAGGGCGGTGGACAACGGCGAGGCCTAGGAAGGGAACGACATGGAGCCAGGGAAGACTCGGCAGTTGTTTCCCACGCGGAGCGGAGTACAACTGTACGAGGGTTTACTGATTCGTCTGCCATCGCCGGAGAATAACAGCAGGTGTGTGGGTGAGTAGAGGGATGGCTAGGCCAGCGATGGGAGTACGGTGGGCCGGTGAGGCCTGCGCGGTAGCACAGCCGGCCGCGGGGAGGAGGGAGCAGGTAGTCCCGCCGGCGCTTGTTTGAGCGGCTGGAACAGGAAGAGCAGAGATTGAAGAAGCACGACGGCTGTTGGATGGACATCCAACAGTCACTACTTGTGCGTCAACCCTTTTTTTAGGAAAGCCTCAAATCTGTGGAAAACATCATACAACCCATCTGCCATTACTTCTAATAATTTACATCCCATTTGCTAATTCTTAAGGTTTTTTTTGGAGACCATATTCTTTTTGTTAGCATTACAGCCCATATTGTGGCCACGGTTAAAAAATTATACGAAAGTTTGCATATTTCAGTGTGGTCCGAACTGTTTTTAATCCTGAAATTTCGAGTCACATTCAAACTGATTTTAAAAATAAATGTATATCAGTATAAAATCCAACAAATTGTCCACACATCAAAATCAATGCAATTTAAAATCTTGAAATGAAAAAAAAGAAATTTGAAACTAATTGCCGGTTTGATGTGTTTTAAAAATGTACAGCCCATTTCTCATTACTGATAGGCCATTTTCTCGGCCAGCCGAATGAAGCTCTCCTCGTCTTGAAAGATTTCCAGCCCAATAGGCCTGACAAAGCGACTTACGTGGCAAATCACAAAAAAACTGGGCTGTGGCCGTGGACCCAGCTGTCAGCCTCTCCACGTACCGTACTCTTCTGATGGAAGTCGGTCGTTGACCACATTGACCACGCCACCCGAGAGCACCAAGGTGGTGGACGACGGCGAGGCCTAGGAAGGGGACGACGCGGAGCTGGGGAAGACGCGGCAGTGGATGCCCACGCGGAGAGGAGTACGAGGGTTCACTGGTTCGGCTGCGGTGTGAGGCTGCCGTCACCGTAGAATAACAGGGGGTGTGGGTGAGTAGAAGGATGGCCTGGTCAGCGGTGGGAGTAGTATGGGGGCGGTGAGGCCTCCGCGGCAGCACAGCCGGCCACGGGAGGCAGGAGCAGGCGGCACGACCGGCGCTGCTTTGGGCGGCTGGAGCAAGAAGACCAGAGGTTGAAGAAGCACTATGGCCGTTGGATGGACATCGTGCGGTCACTGGAGCTAGAATCGTTCATATTGACTAAGTTGACAAAGCCCTCTATCCCCGTCAACTTAGTAGGCCCACAAGTCAGCCACCCACCATGGTGGGTCCCAGCTAGCAAGGGGGTATTCATTTTTTTGTGCGTCATAAGGAGGCACTTCCTTGCATGCGAAGATATAGCTGGTGGGTCCGACCTGTCAGCGAGGGGAACGTTTTTTTTCACGAAATACAGAAGCCCTTCCCGTGGGTCCTAGCTGTCAGGTGAAGGAATCATTATTTTGCACGTAATAAGGAGGCATTTCCTTGCGTGCGGCCGTGGACCCAGTTGTCAGCCTCTCGATGTATAGTCCACTTCTGATGGATGTCGTTCATTGACCACGTTGACCAGGCCGCGCCGAGAGCACCAGGGCGGTGGACGACGGCGAGGCCTAGGAAAGGAACGACACGGAGCCAGGGAAGACTTGGCAGTTGTTTCCCACGCGGAGGAGTACGAGAGTTTACTGGTTCGTCTGCCGTCCCCGGAGAATAAAAGCAGGTGTGGGTGAGTAGAGGGATGGCTAGGCCAGCGATGGGAGTATGGTGGGGCGGTGAGGCCTGCGCGGTAGCATAGTCGGCCACGGGAGGAGGGAGCAGGCAGTCCCGCCTGCGCTTGTTTGAGCGGCTGGAGCAGGAAAAGCAGAGATTGAAGAAGCACGACAGCCGTTGGATGGACATCCAACAGTCATTGCTCTCGTGTGCATTATTTCTAATAATGTATAGCCCATTTGCTAATTCTTAAGAATTTTTTTGAGCCTATCTTCTTTTTTTTAGCATTACGCCCCATATTGTGGCCACGGGTAAAAAGTATACGAATTTTCTGCATATTTCGGTGCGGTTAACTGTTTTTAATCCCGAAATATCGATTCACATTCAAACTATTTTGAAAAATAATTTATATAAATATAAAATCCAAATAATTGTCCACGCATAAAAATCAATGGAATTTAAAATCTTGTAATGAAAAAAATTGAAACTAATTCCCGGTTTGATGTGTTTTAAAAATGTACAGCCCATTTCTGGGCAAACCGAATGAAACTCTCCTCGTCTTGAAAGATTTGCAGCCCAGCAGGGCTGATAAAGCAAGTAGGCCTCGTTTGGGTATTTCTTTAAAAAAAATAGAACTGGGCTAGCCATTTTGAGCAAGAAAAAAACACAACTGGGCTCCTGATGTGGTAAACATAAATAAAACCCTGGCTAGACGGGCCACAGCCCCCGCACAGCCCCGTTGTTACTCTGATCCGTCGCTAAAACTAGTATAAATAACTGGTTGGGATTTGTTAGTTGTTACAATATTTCACTCTAAATTAAACGACTGGCAAGCCATTTGCCTTGCTTCAAAGAAAATATGACAGTCACAGCCGAGTTGAAAAGGGCAAGAACATCTAACTCCAGCTTACAAACTGTACAAAAGCATGAGGGTTAATTGTTCATCAGGTTTACAGAAAAACCCAGGTTGAAAAGGGCAACAACATCTAACTCCAACACTGTTTTTGGCAGTCACAGTCAAATGGATCGGTCAGGTCCATAGAATGAACATCCTGGGTCGTAAAATTTACTGGATTATGACCACAATATGTTGTAAATAGAAGCCCGGCATGTTCAGAAGCTCTTTTGCCCACCTGAAACTCCTTTTTTTGCTCTTCCACATACCCATCCGTCCAAACCATGCTGCTGATAAACTTAAGCCTGATGGACAATAGTAACCTCGCATTCAGCAGGAAGAATGTGACAAATCTAGTGTTTGCACGGTTGGCTACATATCGTTCTAGTGTCATTGTCTTCAATCGAATCTCATGAGAAGTGAGAAAATCCCGATGCTTACGAATCCACCGATTGGTTATAACTTTCTTACCCCGTCCTGTTGCCTAAATAGACATGAAGATTGAAAACAGTTAAGGTCTAAAAAAAGAGTGTAGAAAAAACAACAGCTGAACGGTTAATTCTAGTACACTATATGCGGGCTTCCAATGTGCGTGAAATTATCACCTTTATATACAACTTCTCCAGACATGGAAAGCATTGCAGCAAGCCAATAATCTTGTTCAGATCAAAACTATTCATTTGGATATATAAGATCTTGACAGAATCCAGCACCATTGATAGGCCATCCATGGAGAAACTCTTCATTGAGCATAAAACATAATATTAGTACAAAATGTGTACTCCAAGATGACATATAACTTATGCGCAGAAATTTAAAATGCGGCTTATGGTTACAAGTGTAGATGATAATGTAAAGTACCTGAAGAACTGTGGAGCCAAACACCATATTGAAATGAGCACAGAGATCATGTATTACAGCCAAGGTCTCTAGTTTAGGCGCAGAGAGGACGGTTATTTGGAACGGTGAATAACTGAATCAAGGATCAACCTTTGAAGTGAAGGGGCATCTTGGATGATGAGCTGCCTTCCGTCAAAACATATTCCAATTCTTACAAGGTTAGGCGACTTTATTTGGAGACAACCGATTCTAACTGTGAAAACAAGCACCAAGCACTCCAGGGCAGGGCAACTGGAGTGGATGATGTTGTGCAATGAGGCCTCCGATATACGAACCCGCACAAGTGAAAGTTTCTTGAGAAATGGGAGTCGAAGGTTTAGTACCAGATTGTCTGGTAGGTCGCACAGCGCAAAGGTGGCGGTGTGGAGAGAGGAGGAAAACCGCGAGAAGGACATCAGTGCTGAGGGCATAGGTAGATGGCGTTCGGTATCTGGTAGGTGATTTCCAGGGGAATAGTAGAACTCAAGCAGCTGTAGTTCTGTGAATTCAGGGGATTTCAGCCAGGCGTCCACCGTGCAGGGCATGGTATGCTTGCTCAGGTAGCATGACGGGATGTAGAGGCTTTAAACGGAGCCCTGGTGGGAGGAGATGATGGCTCTGGGGATTTCAAAATCATTGAAGAGAGATAGCTGACGACAGTCGAGATTAAGGGGCATGGCGCGCCATAGAGGGCGCCACCGAATTGAGAGGACTTGGGTGCGGCAGCAATCCTTGGTGGGGAGAAGCGAGATGATCTCCCAAAGGACGGCGTCCGGGATATCGCTGATGCGGTCCACCCGAGATTCTACGGGTTCCTGGGATCCGGTGGGGGCGGGGGCGCCGCTTCTCCCCGCGTTGCCGGGTGCGGGATCTACAACAGGCGTCGCCGCTGGCGGGAGCCTCATCTTCTTGGCACTGGGGTCAGCCGACTTCATTTTCCTCGAGGGCGTCGCGTCGCGCTCACGGATTTGAGAAGAGTAATGAACGACGAGCCTAGTTGTAGTGCGAGTGAAGAAGAAGGGGAGCTGGGGTTTTCTGTAGTAGTGAGGAAGAAGGGGAGCTGGGGTTTTCTGTAGGAGTGAGGTGAGGAATTTGGGGGTACGAGTGGAGCGAGCTGACGTGAGGTGGGTGGGAGTGAGGAGGAAGAAGAACACCCAGGTTTTTTTTGGGGGGGGGGGGCGGTGTGCTGGGTGTGGGTAGCGCCTCTCATTCAGTAAATATATGGACTTTTGAATTGATTTTAGTATTTACTAGGGTGGATGGGCTGTTTTGTCTTGGGCCTAGAGAAACAATTACTACTAGTACAGTGGAGACACTCTATAGCTACCCAGAAAAACAATTACTACTAGTACAGTGGATACAATACCGCTTCTGGCTCCTCCTAGGTCATCGAAACGTCTCCCCCTACTGAATGTCGTTATACTTTTGTTCACTGACATGCGGGCCATGCAGCGCGCGGGCCAAAATGCCATCCACCAAATTAGAAGGCAGTATGCAAGCGGAGAGTCACCCCGGTCGTAGCGTGGCAATAACGAGCCGTCGTATCACAAAACCCCACCTCCCCGCAGTCTAAGTTTGACAGACGAAGCAACCATCATTTCACTCTTCGCCGAATCCCCTTCTCCCTCATCGTCTTCAAGAAAGGCAACACTCGCATGTGCCACTGTTCTTATCTCCCAACGAAGGAAAGGTAAGAGGATCCGTGATGTTGGTATATTTTCGTTCAGAGAGAAAAAAAGAACTTTTGCAAAGCAGTAACCGATCCTCACTCTCTTTTTTGTTTCATTGTCATTGTGATTGTGTTTTCTTTTTAGTGGTCTCCTAGCATTCGTCAGTTTCATGATGGACCAAGGAGAACCAGGCAAAGATCTGCCGATATTGGAGCAGACGCGGGAGGCTGATCCCCACGCGACAGAGAGCTCCAAGAAGATGGAGGCAGCCACCGAGCCGACCCCAGATACGCTCACGACCACTACTGAGATGGTCAACGCCCCATTTGAGGTTACAGCCCCCCGTGGCACTGCAGGAGCCCTTGCCCCAGCTATTGTTTAATAGTAGTTTGGATTCTGTCTAATTATCCGAACCTTGCCTGTTATCGAGCCCTCTGGGGCTTGTACTCTGTTTGAATCTGTCTATGGGAACTGCTGCTACTTTTGTGTGCCCGTGAATCATCGTAATTGTTGCCGAAATAGAAGCGTCCTCACTAGTTTTATCATACGAGCAGTGTGTGTTTTGATGAAATAGAGTACTCGTTCGAGAACTGTGCGCCGACGTATACATAAGTACTTGTAAACGCTGTTGGTGCTACCCCACTTGTAAGCAGTTGTGCAAAACACGGCACATTGGCTCAGCTCGCTTCTACACTAGGCTATCGACCAGCTAACAATCAACAATCTGTTGTCTGACATATAAGGAACCATGTATCTTGTTACAGTGGTTCATGCAGTTAACTGAGGCCACAATGTAAATTCCAAACGTTCACACGCTAGTCCAGCGTTCATGTGGAACACTCACATTAAACTCGGCTTCATAAAAAACTTGAAAAGCATAAGTTAAGAAATTTTATACATCTCAATGATTCATAGAACATAACAAACATATAGTAGTTAATAGCAAAAGACAAAGTTGTGAGAAGGTTTACAAATCAGGAAAAGACAAGCAAGGCTTCTCTGAGCAAAGGGCCTCCCGGCAGGCTTAAATTTCCTGGAGTTCACTCTGGTTTTTTCTTATTGCCACCATCCAGGGTTAGGTTCTCTCATTCCAGAATAACCAATTATAATTGTGTTCTCAGCTGGAATGTTGAACTGAACCATGCAGTGTACTGACCAGCTGAAAGTCTTGTGCATTCCACTAAATTTAGGCGCCGCTATTTGCAGAAATAAGCAGACCACAATGCCTCTTGTCCGCGCACCTGTCCCAAAAACCTCCATGCAGCCGTGCCAGCTTGTCCTCGGTCCATGGATGAACTGGAGGAAAGTGTATTCCGGACTAGGATGCAGATGTTTTCGCTCGTCCCTGCACTGCAATGAGGAAGTCAAATGTATGATTCAACTTCTTTTAGATTGCGTCGGTCATTCTACCTAGTAACTACCAATGTAGGAATACCTGGAAGACGGGTGGTTAGACGACAGCAACGAGGGATATCTATCTCATTTTGCGCAGTTCTACTAAAACTGAGGTGTGTGCTTTTGATTGCGCGGATAGAAACGATACGGAGACAGACATCCCGAAACGATATGGAGACAGACATCCCTGTTTGCGCAAATACGAAATACGGTTATTTAAACAGTGACAGATATTTGCAGTGGCGTATGATTAACAGCAGCATCTATTGTGTTATAATTGGCACTAGATTGACAGTATGAAAGTGTCCTTAAGCAAGTAGCATCACATCACATCAACACTGCCACTAGAGTAACATGCAGAACAATAGCATTAGTATTACTATCATGAGAGTAGCACATGGTCAGTAAATGTGCAATTAAATTTGTGCAGTTCCACTGGGATGAAGCAATGTTAGCGGTGTGAGATTTAAGTGTAACTGCAAAAACACAATTCATGTGAAATAAAGCAAGACGGAAGCACTTCATAAAATGGTGGTGGCATTGCTTCAATTTATCGACGGCACTAGACCATTACTTATAGTGACATTAGGTGGCATTGCTTAATGCTTCACGTGATTTTACATTAACGGTAGCGATATGGGCGTAGGGACAGCAGAGGCATAAAGTGGTGAGGCGGATGTGGTTGCCGAGAACGGCAAACACTCAGGCAGCATGTCTGCATTTGTCCCATTTTTTATCTCGGCGACATTTTCCTATGTGAGCACAGGAAATCTAGACCTGCTCATTCTCATTTGAATTGTCCCCCAACACCCGTCACTTTCTTTCCTTTTTCAACCAGGAGATAGGTCCACTTCCCCCCACCCTTCGCCATCGACCATGCTTTCTTCATCTTTTCAACCAAGAGACCGGTTGGGTAGCCAGTATCTACTACTTTCCCCCGTTTCCTCTTAGAACCAAGTCCTAGATTCATGCTACAACTTTCCCACTTTCTTCCCTGTTTGAACCAACTCTTAGAGTCGACTGTATGAAATAGCTTTAACCTCTAATAATAGTAAAAGTCTAGGTGGCTTTGGAACAGCGGACGGAAGTAGAAAAAGATCCACATGAAGCCAAGTGGGGAGCTGGGGCAGTAGAGCAAGGCAGGTTTCGAAGGAATATATACCTGAGGGTCGTCGGCATGTGGCAAAAGACGGCGTCGGGAGGCCGCATCTTGGCCACAATACCGCAACGAGGAAGAAGGGGTCGGAGGCCCTCCGGAGCCGGCGCTCTCTCGGAGAGAACGGCACGGCCGCCAATCGGTACGCGCGGGCAGCCGTTGGTCTCCTCCCTCGCCGCCGACGACAGCGTGAACGATGCACCTACACCCCTGCCCCAGCCGAGGTTATCCTGCCGGATTTGTGACCAGCCGTGAGCTGAGAGAGAGTGTGGCCACCTATGTCTTGCTTAGATCTGGAGAGCATGAGAGAGTGAACGAGAGAAACCCTAGTAAAGCAAGCGTTAAGGCTCCTGCTTATATATATAGTGGAGTGATTTTGTTGTACCAGCTTCAAAAAAATGTGCTCCTACGTGTACCCGCGAGTGGGTGTGAGAGAACTAGTGCATGCGTGCACCGCTTCTCTTCGTGCGAGTACAATATACTATGCCCAAAGAACGTTCGCGACAACTGTAATAGTATACGTGTGTGACGTGTGAGCTAAAATAAAATGTGCGTGACGTCTTTTGTTTTTTAGAAGTTCTGAGGGTAGGGTGTGAAGAGCCCATATGTGTGTGACGTCTACCTGCAGATAGACGGTGGGTGCGAGAGGACTCGGGAGGGTGCGTGTGCGTGAGAGAGAGGGGGCACGTATCAATGCAATGCATGTGTCCGTAAATCATTATCCGACAAACATTCGCCACAAGCCTTTTCCTGACAAACGCCGTAAGAACCGTTAGATCGGCATCCGACAGTGTCAGTTTTGCCATGTCATTTAACAGAACAGCCACTCCTCCTAGACACAAATCTTCCACGTGAGTGTTAGCAACTGCCGTATGCTCCCTCCGTTCCAAAATGCAGTGCATATAGCTTTATTGAAAATTCGAACCTCGCAAACTTTTACCGAGTTTTCGTGTACCAAATTGCACATGTAGAATACCCTGTATATATCATTTCATTCATCTTCGAGAGGTAACTATAAAGATGGGGGAGGAGTCTATTAAGAAAGAACATCGTATCACCTGCAGCAATTTCAACCATCCTTTGGTGTGGAGGAATACCATAGGAACTCTATATGATATGATTTTTTATAGGATTTTTTCCTTTAGAGCCAATTGATTCATAGGAATAGATTCATATACTCCACATTTCAAAGGAAATAAACATGATATCATTTATATAGCTTTAGAGCCACATGGTTCATATGAATGGATTCCTATACTCCCATAATTTCAAAGGAAAATAAACATTAGCGTATATTCAATAGAAAAGTTCCGATGATATGAACCAAATTACATCTCTTTTCTAATCCCTCCTCATAGGAATTGAGATACATGTCATCTCTAGATTCAATAAAAAAGTTCCTATGATGTCAACCAAATGACATCTCTTTTCCAATCCCTACTCATAGGAATTGAGATACTCCATGCCATCTCTTTCCCTACAACTTCCATGTATACATCTTCTATTCCTAATTAGCTAGTACAACCCACTAGTAGCTTTTTTCCAAGACATGCAACTATGGCACAAGAACTATATAGTGTGCGAATAACTTGAAAGATGGTCGCTGGATGAAGCTAATCCGACAGTGCAGAGATGGCAAATCCGAGCACTACTGGCCGTTGGATATTATCAACATTCCACCAGATCTGCCACATGTACAATTTAGAAGCCTCCATGGTTGAACTTAAGCATAATGCACAAACCTCAAAACACAAGCACTTCTCCTTTGTTCTAGAATCTTCCGTATCATAATTGATATTTTTTCTAAATGAATTGCCATTATTTGTTTTTTACTTTATGCTTTACAATGCACAACCCCATGAATCTTAACATTTTTATAAAACTAATTGATTTTGAATGAGATGAACTATAAGAACTAAACGAACATCTACATCATGCATATATGACTCAAAGCTTTACATGCTATAGTGTGTATTTATTCATAATTTGGTTTTGAAATCTCATGTGTTCAATGCATGTGTACCTTACTAGTTTTGAGTAGAGTAGCAATTTTCACGCGGCCCCGGGTATATAAAATGCAGGGCCCATGCATCATTGCCTTTCGGTCGAACCTACGTCCATAATTTTTTGTACGTTCTATATCTCCAGCGGTCCCCGAACCCAAAATGCTGCCTCGTTCCCCTAAAACCAAGCAGCCCACACATATTTAAGGCGTCCACTCGAAGTCAATCCCTCTCCCGTTTACTACGACGTGGCCCCGCACGCCCTAGTAGTACTCCTACAAACCCTACCGCCGCACGCATCATTGGTTTTCTTCAAGAGGACGAGGGAGAAGCCGATTTGTAGTGGAGGCGCTTTCAAAAAAATGACCTGTAGTGGAGACCCCTACCCTAGGTTGCCATAGGTAGCTGCCGCACACATCATTGGTTTTCTCTTTTCTTTATGCTCTTGCACCCTAGAGTGAAATGATGGTTGCTTCGTCCGTCCAGCTTAATGCGGGTAAGGTGGGGCTTTGTGATTTGACCCCTCATCGCTCATTTTCTACTACTGCGGCGCTATGACCGGGGTGCCTCCAATTCCAACCGCTGCTCTGAACTATAATTTGGTGCATCGCACGTGGAACAAGACGGTGGATGAGCCACATGTCGGCCAAAGGGGTCCTGTTAAGTGTGTCGCCATTTCGTGTGCGGACTGACCCTGCTTGAGTCGCTACGCCAACACGACAGGTGCAGCCTACCACTTGGTTTTGCTCCTTGGTGAATCCCGACTATATTGATCTAAAAAGATACGTATTGAACTACCCTCAACGTCTCGTTTTTTAGACGTCTCGGTTTATAGGGCGTGCACGTAGTTCTAGGTCATCCATTTGACTAACTAAATCTGAGTTACTATGTCACAAAAAGTATATCATTGGATTATTAAGCGGATGTAGTTTCTAAACATATACTGTTCATCACATATATAGCCAGTTAAATTCTCAACCTAGAACGACGTGCATGTCATGTAAACCGATACGGAGGAAGTATAGTAGTAAAAATAAGGTGATTTTACCGAGCGATCGGTGGGGGAGCATGGCCTGTCATGCGGTCCCACGTGTCATGATGTACCAAGGCGATGCGCGTGTCCCTCTTGAGGCAGAAGCAATACTACGTGGTTTGAGATGATGGCGAACCGAAGTGTGAAATAATGGTTGCTATGTCCGTCTGGGAAGGTGCGGCATTGTGATTTGACATCTCATTACTCATTACTACTACTTCTGGGGCGATACGACTGGGGTGCGTCCCCCCTGCTATTCTGCACTGTTATTTGGTGCTTGACACGTCGACCCGGTTGCTATATGTCCACATGTCGGCGACAGGAAGTACAGAATTCATGAAAGCGAGCGTCGACGGAGGAGTACAAGACACGGCTTGGGTTTTTGCTGCTTCGCGCGATCCATCGATACAAACCCGGACTAAAAAAGGCGAGGGCGGGTCTTTTCCCGCGTGGCAGGCAGGGGAGTTTGGCATAGTCTGTTCGAGGCAAGGAGGCAGGAAGGGAAACAAGCAAATAAAGGTTGAGTGACTTAGTTTTGGGAAAATGTGATTTTACGGAGTACGTACCCACTAGGGTTTATAGGGCTCATCTGAAAAACATTCGTTTTTCCGTTTTATAAGTCTCAATTCTACTACTTGCATTGGTGAGTTTTCTCTTGACACTGCTTGCATCGGGAGTACTAGTAGTAGTACCATCACATGTTGGATTTCGAGCTGCGTTAGAGCAAGTATAATAGATCCTAGTCAGCTGGCTATAAGGTGTTCCACATCAGCAAAATCTGAACTGGCGAAGAGAGAAAATAAGAGAGAGAAGGGAGCCGACGCTTGATCAATTGCTCGGCGATAGCACAAGGTTTGATGAAATGGAGCTGAATGCAGCATGTGCGAGGACTAAAGGCAGGTGTCAGCCAATCACTATGCCCTTCGTTGCATCTCTCTCCATGAAAGCATTAAAGTCTATAGCCAACGTACAGCTAGTTTATTATATGAGCAGGCCATATAGCTGACGTGGCACTAGTACATAGCCGGCTGCAGGCTATTCTATTAGCTTTGCTCTTAGATGACCCGATGCAAGCAGTGTCAAGAGAAAACTCACCAATGCATGTAGAAGTTCATGGAAATTTAGTGGTCATTCATGCATTCGTTCTAATTAATGCCTCGGTAAACATAACTTCTTGAGAAAAATGAGCGTACTAATTACTTGTGCAAACTAGGAGTACAAAATTAATTCGACCACTCACCGTATAGCTTGGTTGGAGAGATTTTGAAATTGAGCCATAAACTGGAAAGGAGGGAGTAGTAACTTTTGTCTCGATTACTATTTGTGGCCTTGTATAGATGCAAAATGTATTTTTTTATAGTGGCCTTGTATAGGTAAATGGAGGGAGTACTAAAGGACATATATATTCCAAACAATATGATAATCTCTCTAACCAAGGTAGTAGGGACGAGGAGTAAACGGAGGGAGTACTAGTAAATTTTTCTCCTCGTCCTGCGAGCCACCACGCGCGTGGGCGAGGGAGCAGGCGTAAGGCGTAGTAAGCAAGCTTCACCTCATCCTACGAGCCACCGCGCCCGTGGGCGGGGGAGACGGCGTACTAAGAAAGCTTCTCCTCGTTCTGCGAGTTGACGAGACACATCAAAAGTACTCCAGTGTATAGAGCCTTGCCTCTAAGGTAGGCCCCACATGGTTTGCCTCTTTTTTAACATAATGCGTCAAGTCGCAATTTGTTTGTTCACTTGTGGTAGACGATCCTCCCTCCATCTAGTGGACAACCAGTACACGTGTCAAGTTAACACGTGTGCTGCCTTTTCGTACAGAAATGAGCTCCACCGTGTACCCGCGCGGGTGTGGTTGGGAAAGAGATGGGAGTACGTGCGCCGTGCGTGCACCTCTTCTCTTCGTGCACGTCCCCCACCTACGTGGGTGTGTGTGAGAGGGACTATAGAGATACAAACCTAGACATAATACGCCGTCCATCCCCATGCCTCCGCCCAGTCCGACCACCAGTCACCACCACGCCCCACTCCTCCTCACCTTATCTCTCATCTTTCTCCCCCCATTTTTATATATAAGGCCACTATCAAAATTACAGTTTGCAGATATACAAGGCCACTAACACTAATCGATGCAATACTAATGGTGTTTGCCTCGTACTACTACTAGCAAAGGAGGACATTAATTATCCCTTGCATGCATGCGGGAGTGTGAGCATTGGCTTGATGTGCATGAAAGAGAAGAATACACATTAATTTACACGGCAAACAAGGAAACAAGGTGGCTCGCAACATTGAGTTAGAAGACATTAATTTTTTCCGTGGTACCTGTAATATGGGTTTGTGGCCTTGTATACAAAAATGGAGTCCGATAAAATTCTCGAGATACCATTTATCCGATAAAATTCTCGAGCAATCATTAGTTTTTACAAAATGGGATTACTCCTGCATGGGTCAATCACAACAGGTGTTTTGTAAAAAAAATGCATCTTGATGTTCCCGTGCAATGCACGGGCATCTTGCTAGTCCATGAAAAGAACACATGGCAAAATTCCACGGCGAACGAGGGATTTGAATCTGTTGGGAGGGGCTGTTTGGATCTTGCCCGGGGTAGCCAAAATATTGGCGACCCTTTTGTCCACCGGTGCCTTTGCCACCGATGAATGAGGAATGGCTCGGGTTCTCATGCATCCTCCAGCGCGCACGTTGGAGACGAGCTCGCACGAGCTGTGTTCTTTTTGTCCCACCACGCCGCCCGAGCCGCCCGCATACCGACCGGCGACCCGCAAATTACGCCATCGAATCGTAGCTGCACACATTATGATAGCAAGTCAACCAACCAGATGAAATTCACGCAAACACGGCGATATTTCATATAAACAACGACGGAAATCATATAAGATACTGGATTTTCATACATGACGGATTTCATTACATTCAAATGAACTACGCGGTGCTAGTTCTAGACAGCACAGGTATATAATACCTGGCCTAAATGGTCGCCCGCCGATCGATTTGTGTTCCTCAAGTCCTGCATGTCAGTGACCCAACGCAGGCAGCGCACAGTAGAGGAACCTTTGGTGGGCCAGGGCGGTCAGAAGCGGGCATTTCATAAACCGATGATTGTTCATTGAGTGTGACGTCATCCTTTTCATGTAGATAAGCCTACTATGTTGATAGCCCGTTCGATACATTGTGATTCATAAAGACCGCTACAAACATGAATGTTATGCTTATCACAGATAAGATTGATTAATACCCGTAACAATCCATGTCCTTAACAAAGGGTGCATGCACGTATAGGTTGAGCGTGTGTCTTGCGTCGTGTGCTGTGTGCATGCAGGCGTGCGAGTGTTGCGTGCGTGCAAGGGTACATTTCAGTGTTGCGTGCGTGTGTGCGTACGTGCGTGTGTTCGTGAGTGCATGTGTATGCATCACTGTTGCACGCCTGCATGCGTGCGTGTGTTCGTTATGTGTACGTGTCAGTGTTGCATGCCTGCATGCGTGCGTGTCTTGCGTGCGTGCATGTGTACGTGCGGGGTGAGGCTACACGTGAGTCGACTGACTTTTTCATCTCTGGTCATTAGATTTTCCAGCCGTTGGATACGAAATCAAGGGCCTGCAGTTTATCATCAAACTCCACCCCCCTGAGCCGCCAGCCACCACCGGCCGCCCCCGCTGCCCGCGGCCGGCCCGTGCCGCCACGCCGCCCCGCCCGCCCCGAAACCACTCCTCACCACTGGTCCACCGCCGCACCGGCCATCCCTCTAGGCCCCCCGCACCGAGCTTTTTCTCCGGTGATCCCCATCCCACCGTCCAATTAACGCCCCCCACCGCCGGCGACTGCCAACCAGAGGTCTCATGACATCGAGTACCCACCGACCACTAATTTATTACCATTTCTATCCTTCATATACGCGATGACGGGTGGGCCCTATGGTAATGTGCGCTGCTGAATGTGGACCGTTTGACTGGTCAATTGATCGTGTCATCAACAAATTATGGAGCTGTATGGTGAGCCAGTGACCGTATGATCACCCTAAAATGTATTTTATTAACACAATACAGACTCAAACTACCATTTCTTTCTTTCATATACGGGCTGACAGGTGGGCCCCACGGTTACGCGCCCCGATGGTGCAACACTAGTTGCGCCACGTGGAACGTTTGACTGGTCAATTGATTGTGTCATCAATAAAATACGGAGTTATACGGGTGAGCCAGTGACCATATAATCATGACATGTATTTTTTAACACGGTACAAACGCAAGGGCTCATATATACGCGCAAGCACTCACACTACTAGGAAAAGGCCTACTAGTGGCGCACCAGTTTTGCCTACTAATGGCGCACTACTGGTGCGCCACTAGTACCACGCCACTAGTATTAAATACTAAAGGCGCACCACTGGTGCGCCATTAGTATCTGGTATACTAATGGCGCATCACGCCGTGCGCCATTAGTATAGACCAACATGCGCCATTAGTGTGCCTCCCAGGGGGCGATATTTACACATGTGCTTTTCCATACTAATGGCGCACTGCAGGGTGATGCGCCATTAGTATCCTTTGGCATACTAATGGCGCACGTTGGGGTGATGCGCCATTAGTATGTATATTAGGGATTTTTTTTCATTTCTGATATTTGCACAGATTACAAAATATATTATTGGACAGAATATAGACAGCACCACACAGCAACAGCAGATTCATCGAATACAATAGAAGATTAGTCTCCGAATACAATTCATCATATTAGTCTCCGAATTCAAAAGACCGAACAAAGATAGAACATTACAAGTCTCGAGACCGCGAGTAGCGAGTTTGTCTTCACATTACAAGTCGATATTGATCATCTAAACTACCATCACATAGAAGAGAGCTGCGGTCATCACGATGAGCATCATCGCGATGAAACTGGTCTTCATCCGGTTCCTCCAACGCTCCCTCCTCTCTCCCGCTAGATAGCGCGCGTATCTAGATTTCGCCTCCGCCCTAGTGGTGTACCCTTTGTAACTGTTACCGCTGAAACGGTGAACCTGTCTCCGACACTCCTCCCAGTCGTCGTAGACTCCGGGAACCTTACCCTTGTACACGACATACGACGGCATCTCTATGCACTAGCCAGACAACAGACAATACATAAGCAATATATAATTATGCAACAAAAGGATTGGAAGAGAAAAGCAAGACATTAATAGCACGATTCATGGTCCTACTAATAAATAGCATCGATTACATCTAAGTTGAATGACCGTCCAAACCAAAGAGACATACAAGTTCATTAAAGTTTAATTACAACATGAGCTATTCGATCTTTCAGAACTACACATAGCATCACTACTTTAGACTCGACTCATGGGACCGGAGCGTGGATGAAGCCGCCGTCTGTCGTGATGGTCATGAAGTCGCGGGCATTGTCAGCCTGCATTTGTAGCGTTGTGTCTATCTCACTGTTGGACGGTTGATGTCTGAGATAGAACTGCCCCGAGGTACGAAGGACATCTTGATGGATGATTTCTGCAAACTCCGACTGGATGCGAAAGAATTCTTGTCAGATGTCCGCGTCATGGATTGCCGCCAAGCTTGCGGCCCAATCTTTGAGATTATTAGGTAGCAGAAGGTGATTATGGTCCCGTACGATTGCCCGCATGTGATGGAGGGCGTAGTAGGCATCCTTCTGACCGCCAGGCGGCTGCTTGACGCAGGGGAACATCGTATTGTGGGTGAACACGTGCCTGCCGTACCTACGAGCTGGCCTCTTAAAGGTGCCTCCAGATGCGGCGTAGCCGGGGAGAGCATTATCAAGAACTTTCATGATATTTGTGTAGTCTATCTTGGAGTCACGGTCCGGGTCGAAATACGTGGCCATGGAATATTTCTGGCTTAAGAGGATGAGTGTGCAATGTGTGTCACTGCACAGAACACGGAATGTTAGAAAAATAAGAACGATCAAAATCTAAGAAATCATATGTTACGGGGCGGTTAGGGGATGACTTACTCGGGAAAGTAAGGCACGAGGAAGTTATCCTTATCTGGGTTTGCCAGAATGACGCCTTCGAGGTGTGAACTCGCGACTTGCCGGTCCCCAGCACTGCCCAAGATCTTGGCACGCATGTAGAAGGGGTCAACTATCACAATGTCCGGGGTCTTGTCTCTAATGATCCGCATCTCCATACTCAGCAAAAACAGCCGAACGAAGGTGTAGTGCAGCGGATGAAGGTTAAACATAGCAAAGATGTCATCAAACCGCAGGACGATCGTACCCCCGAGGGCGCTATCCACAAAGCCCTTGCCCTCTGGCACCTTGGCCACGAGAACCGGGTATGCCACATCATTCTCTCTGAGACGCCGCTTCTCCAAAGAAAGAACACTGTCATGCAGACTCCGCATAGCACCGGTTGCAGCATTGAGCATATTTGTTGGTAGCATCGCCCTACCCGCCACATGCACCCTCCTCGAGATATCCTTAGGTGAAGCATCTCGGCCTTCGCGGAGCTCAAAAACCTATTCACGATGCCTTCGGTCATCGTGCGGACCATGGTCGCCTGCGGGGTAGAGCAAAACGATATTTTAGAACCAAGAAAAAATTTGGCATGACTTACCCAAAAAATAGGACAAAAAAGAATGCATAGTGCCAAAATTCTCGCCGAAACGGAAATGAATCAACATTCCAGCAAAATATTGGCAACTATCGCATTTCAAATACCGGTACCTGCAAACACAAACATATATGCAACACAACAAACATATGCAACACCACAAACATACATAGATCTAGCTAGGCCATAAAAAGTGCATGTGCACGTTGTTGGAGGGAGAACAACATAAAGATAGCTTCCCCCTTACTTACCTATTAAAAAAAAGGTAATTTAACCACTTAATTTGGATGAATTTATGGTGCAAATGAGGTGAGAAGGAGGAGGCAGCCGAGACAAGCTTGGAGGAGGATGTGGAGAGAATGAAGTGGGGAAAGTGAGTGGGTAGGTGTGGCTGTCCAAAATATCTAGCTGGTCCCAGGTTACTAATGGCGCACCACCCACAAATGCGCCATTAGTAACCCTGGTTACTAATGGCGCACCTGCTGGTGGTGCGCCATTAGTAGTTTTGCAAAAAAATATTATAGTAGTGGCGCACTATGAGGCTGGTGCGCCATTACTAGTTAGAACTAGTAATGGCGCACTATGCCCTGGTGCGCCATTAGTATGTTTGGAAAAATAATATAAAAATTGGGTTACTAGTGGCGCACCGTGTGTCTGGTGCGCCATTAGTATCTTTCACACTAATGGCGCACCAGCACATGGTGCGCCACTGCTATATAGTAGTGGCGCACCACATGTCTGGTGCGCCATTAGTGGCCATTTCATCTATAGCCCTTTTCCTAGTAGTGTCACCGCTATAAGCGCACACACGCAGACCCTACCCCTATGAGCACCTTCGAGAGAGTGGGCCAGGATATGATCTTGAGATTTTACGAAGTCACCATAGGTGCCTCGTAGTCGAGTGGAACGTCTCCTCCCACCGAACGCACACCGCCGGAAAATACTGAATAACCCAGGATAAATGCGAGCACCGGGACTTTAACCCTGGTGGGCTCAACAAACCACTGTCCTCCTAACCATCCAACCACATGTTGGTTAGCACGACAAAATGTATGTGGTGACCATGATGAGCTTATTCTGAAGTCCAGTGACGATATCGTGCTTTCGCTTCAAATACAATGACCGTAAGTGTCGTCAACAAAATACGGAGCATGCATCAAATGCAAAGTCCGTCAGTGTCATCATGAAAATACGGAGACGTATCGTGAGCTAGATACCGTATGATCACCACGAGAATGTATACGGTGACCGTAATGAGCATATTCTGAACTACAGTGACCGTATAGTGCTTTAGCTTGAAATACAGTGACCGTCATGCGTGAATGTGTCGTGGGCATGCATACTTCTAGAGGGCCGATAGATAGGTTGTGTGCGTACGTGAAAGTGGTGTAGAAAGAGGGGATGTCCGGCGGAGACAAGGAGAGATATGCCCTTCGTTTCTCTTTCCCGTGACTAATATTTTAGGAGAATATATAAACATTCACAATGCAGAACAAATATTTTTGGATGCACCATGCAATTAACTTTCATGTATAACATTGTACTATTGTATATGCTTATTTTCTTAGTGGCCGACTGCGTGTGTGGTGTGGTGGGCACATCATTTCTACTTGTGCTGGGTCAACATGAGGACTCATGGGTCGGTTCCATCTGTTGGAAATATGCCCTAGAGGCAATAATAAATGGTTATTATTATATTTCTTCGTTCATGATAATTGTCTATTGTTCATGCTATAATGGTGTTATCCGGAAATCGTAATACATGTGTGAAAATATAGACCACAACGTGTCCCTAGTAAGCCTCTAGTTGACTAGCTCGTTGATCAACAGATAGTCATGGTTTCCTGACTATGGACATTGGATGTCATTGATAACGGGATCACATCATTAGGAGAATGATGTGATGGACAAGACCCAATCCTAAGCATAGCATAAAAGATCGTGTAGTTCGTTTGCTAGAGCTTTTCCAATGTCAAGTATCTTTTCCTTAGACCATGAGATCGTGTAACTCCCGGATGCCGTAGGAGTGCTTTGGGTGTACCCAACGTCACAACGTAACTGGGTGACTATAAAGTTACACTACGGGTATCTCTGAAAGTGTCTGTTGGGTTGACACACATCCAGACTGGGATTTGTCACTCCGTATGACGGAGAGGTATCTCTGGGCCCACTCGGTAATGCATCATCATAATGAGCTCAATGTGACTAAGGAGTTAGCCACGGGATCATGCATTACGGTACGAGTAAAGTGACTTGCCGGTAACGAGATTGAACAAGGTATTGGGATACTGACGATCGAACCTCGGGCAAGTAACGTACCGATTGACAAAGGGAATTGTATACGGGATTGATTGAATCCTCGACATCGTGGTTCATCCGATGAGATCATCGTGGAACATGTGGGAGCCAACATGGGTATCCAGATCCCGCTGTTGGTTATTGACCGGAGAGGCGTCTCGGTCATGTCTGCATGTCTCCCGAACCCGTAGGGTCTACACACTTAAGGTTCGGTGACGCTAGGGTTGTAGAGATATTAGTATGCGGAAACCCGAAAGTTGTTCGGAGTCCCGGATGAGATCCCGGACGTCACGAGGAGTTCCGGAATGGTCCGGAGGTGAAGAATTATATATAGGAAGTCCAGTTTCAGCCACCGGGAAAGTTTCGGGGGTTATCGGTATTGTACCGGGACCACCGGAAGGGTCCCGGGGGTCCACCGGGTGGGGCCACCTATCCCGGAGGGCCCCATGGGTTGAAGTGGGAAGGGAACCAGCCCTTAGTGGGCTGGGGCGCCCCCCATGGGCCTCCCCCTGCGCCCAGGGTTGGAAACCCTGGGGGTGGGTGAAGCCCCACTTGACTTGGGGGGGAAGTTTCCCCCCTGGCCGCCGCCCCCCCTTGTAGATGGGTTCCAGGGCCGGCGCCCTCCCTCCAGGGGGCCTATATAAAGGGGTGGAGGGAGGGCTGCTGTACCCTAGCCCTTGGCGCCTCCCTCTCCCCCTGCAACACCTCTCCCTCCCGCTTGCGCTTGGCGAAGCCCTGCCGGGATCCCGCTACTTCCACCACCACGCCGTCGTGCTGCTGGATCTCCATCAACCTCTCCTTCCCCCTTGCTGGATCAAGATGGAGGAGACATCGCTGCTCCGTACGTGTGTTGATTGCGGAGGTGCCGTCCGTTCGGCACTCGGTCATCGGTGATTTGGATCACGGCGAGTACGACTCCATCAACCCCGTTCATTAGAACGCTTCCGCTCGCGATCTACAAGGGTATGTGGATGCACTCCTTTCCCCTCGTTGCTAGTATACTCCATAGATGGATCTTGGTGATGCGTAGGAAATTTTAAAATTCTGCTACGATCCCCAACAGTGGCATCATGAGCCAGGCCTATGCGTAGTTACTATGCACGAGTAGAACACAAAGCAGTTGTGGGCGTAGATGTTGTCAATTTTTCTTGCCACTACTAGTCTTATCTTGTTTCGGCGGTATTGTGGGATGAAGCGGCCCGGACCGACCTTACACATATGCTTACGTGAGACAGGTTCCACCGACTGACATGCACTAGTTGCATAAGGTGGCTAGCGGGTGTCTGTCTCTCCCACTTTAGTCGGAACGGACTCGATGAAAAGGGTCCTTATGAAGGGTAAATAGAAATTGGCATATCACGTTGTGGTTTTACGTAGGTAAGAAACGTTCTTGCTAGAAACATATAGAAGCCATGTAAAAACTTGCAACAACAATTAGAGGACGTCTAACTTGTTTTTGCAGCATGTGCCTTGTGATGTGATATGGCCAGAAGATGTGATGAATGATATATGTGATGTATGAGATTGATCATATTCTTGTAATAGGAATCACAACTTGCATGTCGATGAGTATGATAACCGGCAGGAGCCATAGGAGTTGTCTTTATTTTTTGTATGACCTGCGTGTCATTGAATAACGCCATGTAAATTACTTTACTTTATTGCTAAATGCGTTAGCCATAGAAGTAGAAGTAATCGTTGGCGTGACAACTTCATGAAGACACAATGATGGAGATCTTGGTGTCATGCCGGTGACGAAGATGATCATGGTGCCCCGAAGATGGAGATCAAAGGAGCAAAATGATAATGGCCATATCATGTCACTATTTGATTGCATGTGATGTTTATCATGTTTTGCATCTTATTTGCTTAGAACGACGGTAGTAAGTAAGATGATCCCTTATAATAATTTCAAGAAAGTGTTCCCCCTAACTGTGCACCGTTGCGAAGGTTCGTTGTTTCGAAGCACCACGTGATGATCGGGTGTGATAGATTCTAACGTTCGCATACAATGGGTGTTGACGAGCCTAGCATGTACAAACATGGCCTCGGAACACACGCAATACACTTAGGTTGACTTGACGAGCCTAGCATGTACAGACATGGCCTCGGAACACGGAAGACCGAAAGTTCGAGCATGAGTCGTATAGAAGATACGATCAACATGGAGATGTTCACCGATCTTGAGTAGTCCGTCTCACGTGATGATCGGACACGGCCTAGTTAACTCGGATCATGTTTCACTTAGATGACTAGAGGGATGTCTATCTGAGTGGGAGTTCATTGAGTAATTTGATTAGATGAACTTAATTATCATGAACTAAGTCTAAAATCTTTACAATATGTCTTGTAGATCAAATGGCCCACGTTGTCCTCAACTTCAACGCGTTCCTAGAGAAAACCAAGCTGAAAGATGATGGCAGCAACTATACGGACTGGGTCCGGAACCTGAGGATCATCCTCATAGCTGCCAAGAAAGATTATGTCCTAGAAGCACCGCTAGGTGAAGCACCAATCCCAGAGAACCAAGACGTTATGAACGCTTGGCAATCACGTGCTGATGATTACTCCCTCGTTCAGTGCGGCATGCTTTACAGCTTAGAACCGGGTCTCCAAAAGCGTTTTGAGAAACATGGAGCATATGAGATGTTCGAAGAGCTGAAAATGGTTTTCCAAGCTCATGCCCGGGTCAAGAGATATGAAGTCTCCGACAAGTTCTTCAGCTGTAAAATGGAGGAAAATAGTTGTGTTAGTGAGCACATACTCAGAATGTTTGGGTTACACAACCGCTTCTCTCAGCTGGGAGTTAATCTCCCAGATGACGCGGTCATTGACAGAATCCTTCAGTCGCTTCCACCGAGCTACAAGAGCTTTGTGATGAACTTCAATATGCAGGGGATGGAAAAGACCATTCCTGAGGTATATTCAATGCTGAAATCAGCGGAGGTGGAGATCAGAAAGGAACATCAAGTGTAGATGGTGAATAAAACCACTAAGTTCAAGAAAGGCAAGGGTAAGAAGAACTTCAAGAAGGACGGCAAGGGAGTTGCCGCGCCCGGTAAGCCAGTTGCCGGGAAGAAGTCGAAGAATGGACCCAAGCCTGAGACTAAGTGCTTTTATTGCAAGGGAAGTGGTCACTCGAAGCGGAACTGCCACAAATACTTAGCGGACAAGAAGGCCGGCAACACCAAAGGTATATGTGATATACATGTAATTGATGTGTACCTTACCAGTACTCGTCGTAGCTCCTGGGTATTTGATACCGGTGCGGTTGCTCATATTTGTAACTCAAAACAGGAACTGCGGAATAAGCGGAGACTGGCAAAGGACGAGGTGACGATGCGCGTCGGGAATGGTTCCAAGGTCGATGTGATCGCCGTCGGCACGCTGCCTCTACATTTACCTACGGGATTAGTTTTAAACCTCAATAATTGTTATTTAGTGCCAGCTTTGAGCATGAACATTGTATCTGGATCTCGTTTAATTCGAGATGGCTACTCATTTAAATCCGAGAATAATGGTTGTTCTATTTATATGAGAGATATGTTTTATGGTCATGCCCCGCTGGTCAATGGTTTATTCTTGATGAATCCCGAACGTGATGTTACACATATTCATAGTGTGAATACCAAAAGATGTAAAGTTGATAACGATAGTCCCACATACTTGTGGCACTGCCGCCTTGGTCACATTGGTGTCAAGCGCATGAAGAAGCTCCATGCAGATGGACTTTTGGAGTCTCTTGATTACGAATCATTTGACACGTGCAAACCATGCCTCATGGGTAAGATGACCAAGACTCCGTTCTCCGGAACAATGGAGCGAGCAACCAATTTATTGGAAATCATACATACCGATGTGTGCGGTCCAATGAGTGTTGAGGCTCGCGGAGGATATCGTTATGTTCTCACTCTCACTGATGACTTAAGTAGATATGGGTATGTCTACCTAATGAAACACAAGTCTGAAACCTCGGAAAAGTTCAAGGAATTTCAGAGTGAGGTTGAGAATCAACGTGACAGGAAAATAAAATTCTTACGATCAGATCGTGGTGGAGAATATTTAAGTCACGAATTTGGTACGCATTGAAAGAAATGTGGAATCGTTTCACAACTCACGCCGCCTGGAACACCTCAGCGAAACGGTGTGTCCGAACGTCGTAATCGCACTCTATTGGATATGGTGCGATCTATGATGTCTCTTACCGATCTACCACTCTCATTTTGGGGCTATGCTTTAGAGACTGCCGCATTCACTTTAAATAGGGCTCCGTCGAAATCCGTTGAGACGACACCGTATGAATTATGGTTTGGGAA
This sequence comes from Triticum aestivum, assembly GCF_018294505.1. NCBI lineage: Eukaryota > Viridiplantae > Streptophyta > Magnoliopsida > Poales > Poaceae > Triticum > Triticum aestivum. The sequence continues at coordinate 76,883,529 of NC_057811.1, read as the reverse complement.
GAAACCTAAGCTGTCGTTTCTAAAAGTTTGGGGATGCGATGCTTATGTCAAGAAACTTCAACCTGAAAAGCTCGAACCCAAGTCGGAAAAATGCGTCTTCATAGGATACCCTAAGGAAACCATTGGGTATACCTTCTACCTCAGATCCGAAGGCAAAATCTTTGTTGCCAAGAACGGGTCCTTTCTGGAGAAAGAGTTTCTCTCGAAAGAATTAAGTGGGAGGAAAGTGGAACTTGATGAGGTGATAGTCACCCCTTCCGAACCGGAAAGTAGCGCAGCGCGGGAAGATGTTCCTCTGGTGCCTACACCGCCTGGGGAGGAAGTTAATGATGATGATCATGAAGCTTCGGATCAAGTTACTGCTGAACTTCGTAGGTCCACAAGGACACGTTCCGCACCAGAGTGGTACGGCAACCCTGTCCTGGAAATCATGTTGTTAGACAATGGTGAACCTTCGAACTATGAAGAAGCAATGGCGGGCCCAGATTCCGACAAATGGCTAGAAGCCATGAAATCCGAGATAGGGTCCATGTATGAAAACGAAGTATGGACTTTGACTGACTTGCCCGATGATCGGCGAGCCATAGAAAATAAATGGATCTTTAAGAAGAAGACAGACGCGGATGGTAATGTGACCATCTATAAGGCTCGACTTGTCGCTAAGGGTTATCAACAAGTTCAAGGGGTTGACTACGATGAGACTTTCTCACCCGTAGCGAAGCTGAAGTCCGCCCAAATCATGTTAGCAATTGCCGCATTCTATGATTATGAGATATGGCAAATGGACGTCAAAACATCATTCCTTAACGGTTTTCTTAAGGAAGAATTGTATATGATGCAGCCGGAAGGTTTTGTCGATCCTAAGAATGCTAACAAGGTATGCAAGCTCCAACGCTCCATCTATGGACTGGTGCAAGCATCTCGGAGTTGGAACATTCATTTTGATGAGATGATCAAAGCGTTTGGGTTTACACAGACTTATGGAGAAGCCTGTGTTTACAAGAAAGTGAGTGGGAGCTCTGTAGCCTTTCCCTTATTATATGTGGATGACATACTATTGATGGGAAATGATATAGAATTCTTGGAAAGTATAAAGGCCTATTTGAATAAGTGTTTTTCAATGAAGGACCTTGGAGAAGCTGCTTATATATTAGGCATCAAGATCTATAGAGATAGATCAAGACGCCTCATTGGTCTTTCACAGAGTACGTACCTTGACAAGATATTGAAGAAGTTCAATATGGATCAGTCCAAGAAGGGGTTCTTGCCTGTATTGCAAGGTGTGCAATTGAGCACGGCTCAATGCCCGACCACGGCAGAACATAGAGAAAAGATGAGTGTCATCCCCTATGCCTCGGCCATAGGGTCTATTATGTATGCCATGCTGTGTACCAGACCTGATGTAAACCTTGCCGTAAGTTTGGTAGGAAGGTACCAAAGTAATCCCGGCATGGGACACTGGACAGCGGTCAAGAATATCCTGAAGTACCTGAAGAGGACTAAGGATATGTTTCTCGTTTATGGAGGTGACGAAGAGCTCGTCGTAAAGGGTTACGTCGATGCTAGCTTCGACACAGATCTGGATGACTCGAAGTCACAAACCGGATACGTGTATATTTTGAATGGAGGGGCAGTAAGCTGGTGCAGTTGCAAGCAAAGCGTCGTGGCGGGATCTACATGTGAAGCGGAGTACATGGCAGCCTCAGAGGCAGCGCAAGAAGCAATCTGGATGAAGGAGTTCATTACCGACCTAGGGGTGATTCCCAATGCATCGGGCCCGATGACTCTCTTCTGTGACAACACTGGAGCTATTGCCCTTGCCAAGGAGCCCAGGTTTCACAGGAAGACCAGGCATATCAAGCGTCGCTTCAACTCCATTCGTGAAAGTGTTCAAAATGGAGACATAGATATTTGTAAAGTACATACAGACCTGAATGTAGCAGATCCGTTGACTAAACCTCTCCCTAGAGCAAAACATGAACAACACCAGAACGCTATGGGTGTTCGATTCATCACAATGTAACTAGATTATTGACTCTAGTGCAAGTGGGAGACTGTTGGAAATATGCCCTAGAGGCAATAATAAATGGTTATTATTATATTTCTTTGTTCATGATAATTGTCTATTGTTCATGCTATAATTGTGTTATCCGGAAATTGTAATACATGTGTGAATATATAGACCACAACGTGTCCCTAGTAAGCCTCTAGTTGACTAGCTCGTTGATCAACAGATAGTCATGGTTTCCTGACTATGGACATTGGATGTCATTGATAACGGGATCACATCATTAGGAGAATGATGTGATGGACAAGACCCAATCCTAAGCATCGCATAAAAGATCGTGTAGTTCATTTGCTAGAGCTTTTCCAATGTCAAGTATCTTTTCCTTAGACCATGAGATCGTGTAACTCCCGGATGCCGTAGGAGTGCTTTGGGTGTACCCAACGTCACAACGTAACTGGGTGACTATAAAGGTACACTACGGGTATCTCTGAAAGTGTCTGTTGGGTTGACACGGATCGAGATTGGGATTTGTCACTCCGTATGATGGAGAGGTATCTCTGGGCCCACTCGATAATGCATCATCATAATGAGCTCAATGTAACTAAGGAGTTAGCCATGGGATCATGCATTACGGTACGAGTAAAGTGACTTGCCGGTAACGAGATTGAACAAGGTATTGGGATACCGACGATCGAATCTCGGGCAAGTAACGTACCGATTGACAAAGGGAATTGTATACGGGATTGATTGAATCCTCGACATCGTGGTTCATCCGATGAGATCATCGTGGAACATGTGGGAGCCAACATGGGTATCCAGATCCTGCTGTTGGTTATTGACCGGAGAGGCGTCTCGGTCATGTCTGCATGTCTCCCGAACCCGTAGGGTCTACACACTTAAGGTTCGGTGACGCTAGGGTTGTAGAGATATTAGTATGCGGAAACCTGAAAGTTGTTGGGAGTCCCGGATGAGATCCCGGACGTCACGAGGAGTTCCGGAATGGTCCGGAGGTGAAGAATTATATATAGGAAGTCCAGTTTGGGCCACCGGGAAAGTTTCGGGGGTTATCGGTATTGTACCGGGACCACCGGAAGGGTCCCGGGGGTCCACCGGGTGGGGCCACCTATCCCGGACATCTTCGTACCAGCTCTTGCCATGATGCTGGAAGTACGAAGATGTACAAAATGTAGAGCATCACGAGACGAACAATTCGATATATTACACGCGCGAAACGGAGCTACATACAAGGAGTTATCCACTGATGAACATGGGCACTTGCTGTAAAATCATCAGGACTTAGAAATATTTCGGGCACGAGAAAGTCAACGGCAGTATACCAGATCCGATCGGGCTCGGGGCTCCGGTGGCGCTCGCCGGCAACGGGAGAACGAGGGGGACGGCGAGGAGGCAGGAGAGGAGGCGATGCCGGAGGGGGAGGAGGCGAGGCGGCGCCGGCGGCGGCGGACGGCGGCGCCGGCGGCTGGCGCCCTCGGCCGCGGGGTGGCGCACGGCGGCGGAGTACGGCGGCGAGGTCGCCGGCCGGCGAGGCGGCGGGGACAGCCGGCGGCGCGGGGCGGCGGGTCGCGCGGGGCGCCCGGTCCCGGGAGGGCCTCCCGTGGGCTTCGGCGGGCCGCGGGCGCGCGGTGACGAGGCAGCGCGTGGTTGGACGAGGGCGGCGGCGCGGGCTTCGTCCGGAGGCTGGCTGGGCGCGTCCGGCCGCGGAGAGGAGTGGGTTAGGGTTTGGACTGCGAACGTAAATCGGGAGAGATGCATATAAATAGGTAGAGGGAGCTAGGAGGCTCCAAATGAGGTGCGGTTTTCGCCCACACGATCGTGATCGAACGACCTACAGCATGGAAGAGAGTGTGGTGGGTTTTGGGCTGGTTTTTGAGGGGGGTTTTGTGCAACACTGCGGTTAACCGGTTAACCGTTGGAGTACCAAACGGCCTCCAAATGGAACGAAACTTGACCGGTGGTCTACCGGTGGTATACTAAGGCCACTTGACAAGCCTCGGTCCATTCCGAGAAAGTTTGACACCCGCTCACGAAAGAAAACAAGAGGGGTGCGCCGGAGGAGATAGGAGCGCCGGATTGCAAAACGGACAACGGGGAAAATGCTCGGATGCAAGAGACGAACACGTATGCAAATGCAATGCACATGATGACATGATATGAAATGCAAGACATGAACAAAAAGCAAAACGACAAACAAAACCCGACCATGGAGGGAATATCATAACACAAAGCCGAAAATGGCAAGAGTTGGAGTTACAAATATGGAAAGTTACATGCGGGGTGTTACAGCCCCATGGGCTGAAATGGGAAGGGAACCGGCCCTTAGTGGGCTGGGGCACCCCCCATGGGCCTCCCCCTGCGCCCAGGGTTGGAAACCCTGGGGGTGGGGGGCGCCCCACTTGACTTGGGGGAAGTTTCCCCCCTGGCCGCCGCCCCCCTTGTAGATGGGTTCCAGGGCCGGCGCCCCCCCTCCAGGGGGCCTATACAAAGGGGGAGGGAGGGCTGCTGTACCCTAGCCCTTGGCGCCTCCCTCTCCCCCTGCAACACCTCTCCCTCCCGCTTGCGCTTGGCGAAGCCCTGCCGGGATCCCGCTACTTCCACCACCATGCCGTCGTGCTGCTGGATCTCCATCAACCTTTCCTTCCCCCTTTCTGGATCAAGAAGGAGGAGACGTCGCTGTTCCGTACGTGTGTTGAACGCGGAGGTGCCGTCCGTTCGGCACTCGGTCATCGGTGATTTGGACCACGGCGAGTACGACTCCATCAACCCCGTTCATTAGAACGCTTCCGCTCGCGATCTACAAGGGTATGTAGATGCACTCCTTTCCCCTCGTTGCTTGTATACTCCATAGATGGATCTTGGTGATGCGTAGGAAATTTTAAAATTCTGCTACAATCCCCAACACCATCGTGCGCCATATAGGTTGGATCGAGACGCGTTATACGAAGACCCATGTGGAGGACTCGGCGTACAACACGAAGCTAGCTACCAGAGTCGCGGAGGACTCTATCCCCTCTGGTGATAAGCCGACTATATATGATTTGTAACCCTAGGCCCCCAGTATGTTATAGAAGCATGGGGGCTAGTTCGTCGATAGTATACACACACGCACAATGCCTGGTATTCACGTGTACTTTGTACACACCCCTATCACTAATATACAGTACCAGGAGTAGGCTTTTTCCTCAACTACAAGGGTTCGAACTAGGGTAAAACTTTGCCTCGTATTACCATCCATCCTAATAGTCAGGGATATGCTACCGAATGATATGATGGAATCATATCTGCCAACTACTAAGAGAGAGGTGTGTCTGGGTGGGGGGGCAATGTGTGCGAGAGAGAGGCCTAAAGATAATGTGCGTGCGGGCGACACGTAGGCACATATATGTGCGTATAGAGGGCTAGTAGAGACCGTGCGTGTGTATATATGCATGTGAGAGAAATAGTGTTTTCCAACTGACATTAGTGAAAAGAGTGGTACATAGTAGTCAGAAAGAGAGAGAGATACAGAGAGAGCATGTGCGTGAGACTCCCTGACACCCCAAGAGAGATTGTGAGCATATGTGAAAGAGAAATGCCGATGCATATAAAGTGTGTGCACTTATGCGGTAGATAGAGAGATATATAGCGCGTTTGTGAGAACGGGCCGAGGCATAGTGCATCTACGTGTAAAAGGCGGTTCTACGCATTATATTAAAATATAAATGGAATTATTATTTTTGGATGAGATCATAAATTTTGCAAATTGCGCATGGACGAAAATCGGTCTATCAACACCCATACTCTATTGAATTCTAGCATGTGCATGTGTTTATTTCATATTATCGATCCATAGAGTGAGAGCGGTTTCAAATACAGGCAATGGATGCTTTTGCAATTCATATATAAACATTAATTAGTGCACTCCATGATATTAGTGTGAAGCACTTTATAATTTGTCACTTGCATGGATACATTCCAAATTGCTAGCTACGAAATAGAATACATGTCGAATTCAACATAAAGGGGGTTTCGAAGATTCGAATTCATAGGAAGTGCATTCATCTATTTGAACCCGAGATAATGGCATTTGAAAATCAGATGTAAAAGGAGGCATCAATCTTTGTTGTGTGTTTGAACATGCTATATATATTCATACGCATGTCTAACTTTTTTTTGCAACCAAGGAGATTATATCTGCAACCATGCATGAACTGAGGTAAGTTGCATATTTTTTAATACATACTCATGTATAATGTATATTCAAATGAACCACCTCCATTCCAAAATAATCGTAGCTTTAGGATTTTCAAGAGTAAAGATTTGTGAAGTTTGACAAATCCTGAATTTTCAATTCAAGAGAACCGAAAACATTAATGCTTCTGCTCTCAAATATTGAACGAAGCGCCAAATAGGCCTCTGGTCACCCGAAACCGCGCGAGACTAATGTTTGGTGGTAGGAAATTACTGTCCTGACTCTGGCCCGTGTAGCCTACCGGCCCGATGTCCAAAGGTCTAAACCGGGGTAGGTTTGTAACTTCACCAAGACGCTAGTCTCAACCGCCTCCGAGAAGCATTCATACGCCGTGGACGCCTAAACACCAATGCGCTCGACCGAAATCTATCCCGCCTACATTTGGGACACCTGAGATTACTGTCCTACCCCCAACCCGCAAGATGTCCGAAATTTTAGATGCGGGCAAAGTTTGTAACTTTCCCCAAATTTCAAACAAGCGCGTCCCAAACCGAAACATTGACCCCACTTAGTTCCCTGCCTCCCTCCGTTTCCCCATTCATACTCCGTGGGCGCCAAAACGCCCTCTCCACCAACCACGAAACCCCAGCCTCCTCCGTCCTCCACCCCATAGCGCCCAATCCACCGCCGCCCTCCTCCATCACGCCGGAGCCGGTACCCCGACGTCGTCCTCCAACGCAACTGCAACCGCAACGCCCTCAAGGACTTAGCAGCTGAAGCCGATGTAGAGCTCCCTCCACGACGCCGACGACGTGCGCCGTACCAGAACTACTCCGACCATGCCATCCCGCGCCTCACTGCTGCCGCTCCACTGTTGCAACCGTCCACCGCACCGGAGCTGTTCCCGCTACGCCGTCGTTCGCCGCCTCGGATATGCTTCCCCGCCGCCGACAAATAGCCACCGCACCACACTCAACAACTTGGCCATGGGTTCGTCCAAGGCTGCACCGTCCTCCACAACTTCTCATTTCCAGCAAACCACAAGAATATCATTGGAAAAACAGAAGGAGGACACAGCACTGCCAGCAGAAAGAGGTACTCCTCTTCCCTTATTCGTGCAAACCATACGTCTCTGCTCACACCGTATTCATCCCACAAAAGAAACTAGTTGAGCGCTTCTTACTGCATCTTCTTCGTGATACTAAATGCACAAGGTTTCCTCCCTTTACTATTTCACCTTTGATAGAGGTCAGTAGCTCGCCTGGATTTCAATTCAGGGTCAGTCGAACGGCAATTGAAAGAAGCAGCACCCGCTTAGGCGCGCGGAGCACCTAGTCCGCCTGTTCGCCGGGGAAGCGGCGCATTGGTGTCTATCATAGGGGTGTGGGGCGCAGGAGCTGCTTGCGCCCGATCTGGAGGTCGGCGGGGCTTCAATGGATTGCCGGGGGGCGGTGCCAAGCACGGCGGCGCGGTGAGGTCAAGGGGAGGGCGCAGGTAGGGGACTGGGCCGGTGGTCGCTGCCGTTTCGAGGAAGATCGTCAACACTGACTGGCTGGAGGTAGATGAAGGCGATCTGCCTGTTCTTTGTACATCGGACGGTGCAGAAAAAATGGACTGACCTATTTGTTTTCAGTCAAATGTTATTTTCATAGAATCCTGTAGTAATTTAGTGTGCCATGCATGTTGTAGAGCTATCATATCTCTCCCGTCATTTATTTCTCACCGACCTGCTATCTGCTACATTTACACTGTACTAATTGTGCACACACTTCACCCATACTCACACTATTGTTTTTTATGCATGGGTATTTCAGACTCTGACGCAGTGTTGATGAATGCTGAAAAGAAAAGATAGAAGTCGCTCCAGTGTAATTCGAAGATAAGCACTAAGCGTTTCAGCGCTCTAAAGGATGCAGTGTCAGCAGTTGGAGACAGTAAACGTAGCTCTGTAGTTGATGATCTCAATTGCCACAATCATCCCAGGTGCTTGCTTTAACTTCGCGCTGTCAAATGTGGTTGCATGTTGCATATGGTTTCTAGCTTGTATTGCTTCCAATTTGGTTAAATTGCATCTGCTTACTTTACACATTATACCTTTGATAATGACATGCCTTCCTGTTTTTGATACATACTACATATGTCTATTAACCATGTTCGTACATCAAACTAATACTCTTTTGTATCGCTCATCAATCACTTATGATGAGACAGTCACCCGGGTGGGTTACTGTGAGACGCCATACTCGTTTAAAGAGTGCAGTGTCATCCTCCCCACATGATTCTCAAGAAACAGCAAGGCTAAATGAAGATAGTCAACGTAGCTCTCTAGTTGATGACCGCAATTCCCCCACACCACCATCACAGGTGCTTGCTCTAACTTCGCAGTGTGATATGTGGTTGCATGTTGCATACGGTGTCTAGCTTGTAATGCTTCTAATTAGGGTAAATTGCATCTGCTTAGTTTACACATTATACCTGTGAATATGACATGCCTTCCTATTTTTGGTACACACTACATCTATGTGTTAACCTTGTTCTTACATGAAACTACCTCTCTTATGTATCCTGCATCAATCACTAACGATGAGTCACCTTTATTCGTTGCATATTGCATATTATTTCTAGCCTGTTGCCATGTATTGCTTCTAATTTGGTCAAATACATTTGTTAGGGCACCCTTTTAATTTGGCAGAGTGATATTGGTTTCATCTTTCATATGGTTTCTAGCTTGCATTGATTCTAACAAGTTCAAGCACATTGTGCTTAGTATACACTTTATACATCATACATGTCAATATGTCACGCCGTCCTGGTTTTCATACATGTTCCATCCTCCTATCATGTGGCTGCCTTAGATGAAAGTAGTGTTCGTCGGTATCATGCATCAATGAGTTCTGAAGAGCAAATTTTATTCCTTTTTCTTGTGGGTTTGACTTGACAAGGCAAAATTAAGAAAGAGGAAGGAAAAGAGTAAGGAAGGCGATGATGGTGGTCCTCTACAGCAACGTAAACGGAGCATCTGTACCGATTCTCCTTGTACTGATAGTGCATTACAAGGTCCAAGTCTCCGCTCCCCTAATCCACCATCCAAGGTGGTTGCTCTAACTTGGCAGTGTGATATCTGGTTGCATGTTGCATATGGTGTCTAGCTTGTATTGCTCCTAATTAGTGTAAATTGCATCTGCTTAACTTACATATGATACGTGTGAATATGACACGCTTTCCTGTTTTTTGGTACATACTATATCTGTCTATTACACCATGTTCTTACATGAAACTACTCTTCTCGTGTATCCTGCATCAGTCACTTATGATGGAACACCTTTAAGTTGGCAGTGTGATATTGGTTTGCGTCTTGAATATGACTTCTAGCATGTATTGCTTCTAGTTTGATGAACGCCACCTATGACGAGACTGTTTTAACTTGGCAGAGTGATATTGATTGCACCTTTCATATGGTGTCTAGTTTGCAGTGCTTCTAATTTTGTTGAAGTGCCTTCTGCTTAGTTACGACATCATAGGTGTGAATATGTCAAGCTGTCCATTTTTTCGTACATATTCCATCCTCGTATCTTGACTTTGCCTTTCATCAGAGTAGTGTTCGTCAGTATCATGCATCAATGAGTTCTGAAGAGCAAATTTTATTCCTTTTTCTTATGGGTTTGACTTAACAAGGCAAAATCAAGAAAGAGGAAGGAAATTGGCAAGGCATTGGATGATGGTGGTCCTTCCGAGCAACTGAAACGGAGGTTCTCTATAGATTCTACTCCGCCATCCTCCCAACAAGATTCGCAAGACAACGCAAGGCTAGACAGTCAACGTAGCTGTGTAGATGATGAGCACATCTCCCCTATTCCACCATCACAGGTGCTTGCTCTAACTTGGCACTATTATATGTGCTTGCATGTTGCGTATGATGTCTAGCTTGTATTACTTCTAACTTTGTTGAATTGCATCTGCTTACTTTACACATAATGCCTGTGAATATGACACGTGTTCCTATTTCTAGAACATACGTGTACATGATGAGCACATCTCCCCTATTCAGCCATCACATGTGCTTGCTCTAACTTGGAACTTTTATATGTGGTTGCGTTTTCCGTATGATGTCTAGTTTGTATTGCTTCTGATTATGTTGAATTGCATCTGCGTAGCTTACAACTTATACCTGCAATGATCACTTACCCATAGGACACATTTAACTTGGGACTATGATGTAGGTTGCATCTTGCATTGTTGAGGGAGTCCTGGATTAGGGGGTCCTCGGACAGCCGGACTATATACTTTGGCCGGACTGTTGGACTATGAAGATACAAGATTGAAGACTTCGTCCCGTGTCCGGATGGGACTACTCCTTGGCGTGGAAGGCAAGCTTGGCAATTCGGATATGTAGATCTCCTCCCTTGTAACCGACTCTGTGTAACCCTAGCCCCCTCCGGTGTCTATATAAACCAGAGGGTTTAGTCCGTAGGAGAAGGACAATCATAATCATAGGCTAGCTTCTAGGGTTTAGCCTCTACGATCTCGTGGTAGATCAACTCTTGTAATACTAATATCATCAAGATCAATCAAGCAGGAAGTAGGGTATTACCTCCATCGAGAGGGCCCGAACCTGGGTAAACATTATGTCCCCCGTCTCCTGTTACCATTAGCCTTAGACGCACAGTTTGGGACCCCCTACCTGAGATCCGCCGGTTTTGACACCGACATTGGTGCTTTCATTGAGAGTTCCACCGTGCCGTCACCATAAGGCTTGATGGCCCTTTCGATCATCGGCAACGATGCGCTCTAGGGTGAGGTTTTTCTCCCCGGACAGATCTTCGTATTCGTCGGCTTCGCACTTCGGGCCAACTCGCTTGGCCATCTGGAGCAGATCGAGAGCTAAGCCCCCGGCCGTCAGGTCGGGTTTGGAAACTTCAACTATACTGCCGACATGCGCGGAGACTTGATCTTCGACGGATTCGAGCCCATGTCAGGTGTGCTGCACAGTCACGACGAGCATGACTTAGCTCTGCCGTCAGACGGTGTTTGGGAGATCACACCTGTGGCTATTCCGGCACTCAATCCGGAGCAGATTGCGCTGTCCGAGGACGGGTGGATGGACCCCACCACGGAGGCCGCACACTCAGCGGTGATAGAGGCGAATACTGATTTCACCTCCTACGAGACCTGTGTTGCCGGATCCTTGGATTCGTCCCCGGCCACGGGCTCTGAACCACCGGCGTCTGTGCCTACCGAATCTGATTGGGCGCCGATTATGGAGTTTTCCTCCGTGGATATCTTTCAGCACTCGCTCCTGGGCGACGTGCTGAATTCATTAAGGTCTCTCTCCTTGTCAGAAGGCAATTGGCCAAACTATGTCCGGCTCGAGTGGGAAGCAGAGGACGAAGAAATTCGTTCCCCACCCACCACCCACTTAATAGCCACTGTCGACGATTTAACCGACATGCTTGATTTCGACTCTGAAGACATCTATGGTATGGACGACGATGCAGGAGAGGAACAAGAACCACCGCCCACAGGGCGCTGGATAGCCACTTCATCACACGATATATATATATGTTGGATACACCCAAAGAAAACAATGACGAGGAACGGAACGATGCAGCGAAGGATAGTTCCCTCGAGAAGCAACCAAAGCGACGGCGTAGGCGCCGCTCCAGACCCCGCCTCGGCAAAAATAGCGATAACAGCGCAAGAAAGAATAATACCCCGGTCGACTCCAAAGGAAACGACGACCACATGGATCCAGCGACAGAGCAGGCTGAATCAGCGGACGGCAAACATAGTACTGAGCCGCTGTCCGATCACGGCGACGCCGAGGGTAAAGCTAATCAACCTGTCTCCGGAGAGGAGAACAGTCCGGACGACGATGCACACATCATCCCGGAAAAGCACTTGGAGCAAGAGAATCTCCAAAGAACACTTATTGCCACCGCAAGGAGTCTAAAGAAGCAGAAGCAAAGGCTTAAGGCCGCGCAAAATACACTCAACAATAGATGGAACAAAGTGCTCGACACTGAAGAAAAGTACGGCGGCAGTCGCCACACAAAGAGCTATCCAAAGCGCAAGTTGCTACCTGAATTCGATGACGAGGCTTTAGAGCCTATACATCCGATAAATAAAACGGCCGGTCAGCCGGATCAACCACCCGGTGGCCACGATAGGGCGGCTAACGATGTCACACACAAGTCAGCACACGATTTACGTGAGGACTTGCACCAAAAAGCCGTTATGACCAGATCCATCTATGGATCTAGGAAGCGTGCTCCGGCACAGAATAAAAACCGAACACTACAACCGTCAGAATGCCATGACACATCCAAATACAGGGGTGCCGCGCACCCCCTATGCTTCACCGATGAGGTGCTGGATCATGAATTTCCAGAGGGATTCAAACCCGTGAACATAGAGGCATATGACGGAACTACAGACCCTGGGGTCTGGATTGAGGACTTTATCCTTCATATCCACATGGCTCGCGGAGATGATCTCCACGCCATCAAATACTTGCCCCTCAAGTTGAAAGGACCAGCTCGGCACTGGCTGAAGAGCCTCCCCGAAAACTCAATTGGAAGTTGGGAAGATCTTGAGGATGCTTTTAGGGCTAATTTTCAAGGGACTTATGTCCGACCTCCGGATGCAGACAATTTGTTGGAAATATGCCCTAGAGGCAATAATAAATTGGTTATTATTATATTTCCTTGTTCATGCTAATCGTTTATTATCCATGCTAGAATTGTATTGATAGGAAACTCAGATACATGTGTGGATACATAGACAACACCATGTCCCTAGTAAGAATCTAGTTGACTAGCTCGTTGATCAATAGATGGTTATGGTTTCCTGACCATGGACATTGGATGTCGTTGATAACGGGAGCACATCATTAGGAGAATGATGTGATGGACAAGACCCAATCCTAAGCCTAGCACAAGATCGTGTAGTTCGTTTGCTAAGAGCTTTTCTAATGTCAAGTATCATTTCCTTAGACCATGAGATTGTGCAACTCCCGGATACCGTAGGAATTCTTTGGGTGTACCAAACGTCACAACGTAACTGGGTAGCTATAAAGGTGCACTACAGGTATCTCCGAAAGTGTCTGTTGGGTTGGCACAAATCGAGACTGGGATTTGTCACTCCGTGTAAACGGAGAGGTATCTCTGGGCCCACTCGGTAGTACATCATCATAATGTGCACAATGTGACCAAGGAGTTGATCACGGGATGATGTGTTACGGAACGAGTAAAGAGACTTGCCGGTAACGAGATTGAAGAAGGTATCGGGATACCGACGATCGAATCTCGGGCAAGTAACATAGCGATAGACAAAGGGAATTGTATACGTGATTGATTGAATCCTCGACATCGTGGTTCATCCGATGAGATCATCAAGGAGCATGTGGGAGCCAACATGGGTATCCAGATCCCGCTGTTGGTTATTGACCGGAGAGTCGTCTCGGTCATGTCTGCATGTCTCCCGAACCCGTAGGGTCTACACACTTAAGGTTCGGTGACGCGAGGGTTATAGAGATATTAGTATGCGGTAACCCAAAAGTTGTTCGGAGTCCCGGATGAGATCCCGGACGTCACGAGGAGTTCCGGAATGGTCCGGAGGTAAAGATTTATATATGGGAAGTCTTATTTTGGTCGCCGGAAAAGTTTCGCACTTTATCAGTATTGTACCGGGAGTGCCGAAAGGGGTCCGGGGGTCCACCAGCCCCGGGGGGCCACATGGGCTGTAGGGGTGTGCGCCTTGGCCTATATGGGCCAAGGGCACCAGCCCCAAGAGGCCCATGTGCCAAGAGATAAGGGAAAGGGAGAGTTCTAAAGGAGGAAGGCACCTCCGAGGTGCCTTGGGGAGGATGGACTCCTCCCTGGCCGCACCCTTCCTTGGAGGAAGGGCCAAGGCTGCGCCCCCCCTCTCCCTTGGCCCGATATATAGTGGGGGGAAGGGAGGGCAGCAATACCTAAGCCCTGGCGCCTCCCTCTCCCTCCCGTGACACATCTCCCTCCTCCCGCAGCGCTTGGCGAAGCCCTGTTGGAATCCCGCTACTTCCACCACCACGCCGTCGTGCTGCTGGACCTCCATTAACCTCTCCCAACCGTACGTGTGTTGAACGCTGAGGTGCCGTCCGTTCGGTGCTAGGATCATCGGTGATTTGGATCACGACGAGTACGACTCCATCAACCCCGTTCTCTTGAACGCTTCCGCTCGCGATCTACAAGGGTATGTAGATGCACTCCTTCCCTCTCGTTGCTAGTAATCTCCATAGATTGATCTTGGTGATGCATAGAAAATTTTGAATTTCTGCTACGTTCCCCAACAGTGGCATCATGAGCCAGGTCTATGCGTAGTTTCTATGCACGAGTAGAACACAAAGTAGTTGTGGGCGTCGATTTTGTCAATTTACTTGCCGTTACTAGTCTTATCTTGATTCGGCGGCATCGTGGGATGAAGCGGCCCGGACCGACCTTACACGTACTCTTACGTGAGACAGGTTCCACCGACTAACATGCACTAGTTGCATAAGGTGGCTAGCGGGTGTCTGTCTCTCCCACTTTAGTCGGATCGGATTCGATGAAAAGGCTCCTTATGAAGGGTAAATAGAAATTGGCATATCACGTTGTGGCTTTTGCGTAGATAAGAAACGTTCTTGCTAGAAACCCATAGCAGCCACGTAAAACATGCAACAACAATTAGAAGACGACTAACTTGTTTTTGCAGGGTATGCTATGTGATGTGATATGGCCAAAAGGATGTGATGAATGATATATGTGATGTATGAGATTGATCATGTTCTTGTAATAGGAATCACGACTTGCATGTCGATGAGTATGACAACCGGCAGGAGCCATAGGAGTTGTCTTAATTTTATTGTATGGCCTGCGTGTCAAAGAAAACGCCATGTAATTACTTTACTTTATTGCTAACCGTTAGCCATAGTAGTAGAAGTAATAGTTGGCGAGACAACTTCATGAAGACATGATGATGGAGATCATGATGATGCAGATCATGGTGTCATGCCGGTGACGAAGGTGATCATGTCGCGCCTCAAAGATGGAGATCAAAGGCGCAAGATGATATTGGCCATATCACGTCACTTTATGATTTGCATGTGATGTTTATCATGTTTACATCTTATTTGCTTAGAACGACGGTAGCATAAATAAGATGATCCCTCACTAAAATTTCAAGAGACGTGTTCCCCCTAACTGTGCACCGTTGCGAAGGTTCGTTGTTTTGAAGCACCACGTGATGATCGGGTGTGATAGATTCTAACGTTCGAAAACAACGGGTGTTGACGAGCCTAGCATGTACAGACATGGCCTCGGAACACATGCGAAACACTTAGGTTGACTTGACGAGCCTAGCATGTACAGACATGGCCTCGGAACACAAGAGACCGAAAGGTCGAACATGAGTCGTATAGTAGATACGATCAACATGGAGATGTTCACCGATGATGACTAGTCCGTCTCACGTGATGATCGGACACGGCCTAGTTTGACTCGGATCATGTATCACTTAGATGACTAGAGGGATGTCTATCTGAGTGGCAGTTCATTAATCAGATGAACTCAATTATCATGAACATAGTCAAAAGGTCTTTGCAAATTATGTCATAGCTTACGCTTTAGTTCTACTGTTTAAGATATGTTCCTAGAGAAAATTTAGTTGAAAGTTGGTAGTAGCAATTATGCGGACTGGGTCCGTAAACTGAGGATTGTCCTCATTGCTGCACAGAAGGCTTATGTCCTTAATGCACCGCTCGGTGTGCTGAACCTCAGTGTCGTCTGTAGATGTTACAAAACATCTGACATACACGTTTTGATGACTACGTGATAGTTCAGTGCGTAATTCTAACGGTTTAGAATTTTGGCACCAAAGACGTTTTTGAAACGTCGCAGAACATATGAGATGTTCCGAAGACTGAAATTGGGATTTCAGACTAGTGCCCACGTCAAGAGGTATGAGACCTCTGACAAGTTTCTTAAGCCTGCAGACTAAGGGAGAAAAGCTCAATCATTGAGCATGTGCTCAGATTGTCTGAGTACCACAATCGCTTGAATCGAGTGCGAGTTAATCTTCCAGATGAGATAGTGATGGTTCTCCATAGTCACTGCCACCAAGCTATTAGAGCTTCGTGATGAACTATAACATATCAGGGATAGATATGATGATCCTTGAGCTATTCGCGATGTTTGACACCGTAAAAGTAGAAATCAAATAGGAGCATCAATTGTTGATGGTTAGTAAAACCACTAGTTTCAAGAAGGGCAAGGGCAAAAAAAGTGATACTTCATGAAACGGCAAATCATTTTCTGCTCTAGTGAAGAATCCCAAGGTTGAACCCAAACCCGAGACTAAGTGCTTCTGTAATGAGGGGAACGGTCACTGAAGCAGAACTACCCTAGATACTTGGTAGATGAGAAGGCAGGCAAGGTTGACAGAAGTATATTGGATATACATTATATGAATGTGTACTTTACTAGTACTCCTAGTAGCACCAGGGTATTAGATACTGGTTCGGTTGCTAAGTGTTAGTAACACGAAATAAAAGCTGCGGAATAAACGGAGACTAGCTAAAGGTGAGATGACGATATGTGTTGGAAGTGTTTCCAAGGTTGATGTGATCAAGCATCGCATGCTCCCTCTACCATCGAGATTGGTGTTAAACCTAAATAATTGTTATTTGGTGTTTGCGTTGAGCATAAACATGATTGGATTATGTTTATCGCAATATGGTTATTCATTTAAGGAGAATAATTGTTACTCTGTTTATTTGAATAATACCTTCAATGGTCTTGGACCTAAAATGAATCTCGATCGTAGTGATACACATGTTCGTGCCAAAAGATATAAAATAGTAATGATAGTACCACATGCTTGTGGCACTGCCATTTGAGTCATATTGGTATAGAACGCATGAAGAAGCTCCATGTAGATGGATCTTTGGACTCATTCGTTTTTGAAAAGATTGAGACATGCGAACCATCTCTATTGGTATATATGCATGAAGAAACTTCATGCAGATGGATCGTTTGGACTCACTTGATTTTGAATCACTTGAGACATGCAAATCATACCACATGGGCAAGATGTCTGAAAGGCCTCGTTTTCAGTAAGATGGAACAAGAGAGCAACTTGTTGGAAGTAATACATTTGATGTGTGCAGTCCAATGAGTGCTGAGGCATGTAGTGGATATCGACATGTTCTTACTTCACAGATGATTTGAGTAGTTGTTGAGTGTATTTACTTGATGAAACACAAGTCTGAATTATTGAAAGGTTCAAGTAATTTCAGAGTGAAGTTGAAGATCGTCGTGACAAGAGGATAAAATGTCTGTGATATGATCATAGAGATGAGTATCTGAGTTACGAGTTTGGCACACAATTATGAAATTGTGGAAATTTTTTCACGAGTAATACCGCCAAGAACACCACAGTGTGATGGTGTGTCCGAACATCATAACTGCACCCTATTGGATATGGTGCATACCATGATGTCTCTTATCGAATTACCACTATCGTTTATGGGTTAGGCATTAGAGACAACCGCATTCACTTTAAATAGGGCACCATGCAATTCCGTTGAGACGACACCGTTTAGAGAAACCTAATTGTCATTTCTTAAAAGTTTGGGGCTGCGATGCTTATGTGAAAAAGTTTCAGGCTGATAAGCTCGAACCCAAAGCGGATAAATGCATCTTCATAGAATACCCAAAATAGTTGGGTATACCTCCTATTTCAGATCTGGAAGCAAAAGTAATTGCTTCTAGAAACGGGTCCTTTCTCGAGGAAAAGTTTCTCTCGAAAGAATTGAGTGGGAGGATAGTGGAGACTTGATGAGGTTATTGAACCGTCACTTCAACTAGTGTGTAGCAGGGCACAAGAAGTTGTTCCTGTGGCACCTACACCAATTGAAGTGGAAGCTTATGATAGTGATCATGAAACTTTGGATCAAGTCACTACCAAACCTCGTAGGTCGATAAGGATGCGTACTACTTCAGAGTGGTACGTGATCCTGTCTTGGAAGTCATGTTGCTAGACAACAACGAACCTACGAGCTATGGAGAAGCGATGGTGGGCCCGGATTCCGACGAATGGCTCGAGGCCATGAAATCCGAGAGAGGATCCATGTATAAAAGCAAAGTATAGACTTTGGAAGAAATACTTGATAGTCGTAAGGCTGTTGGGTGCAAATGGATTTTAAAAGGAAGACAGACAATAATGGTAAGTGTCACCATTAAGAAAGCTCGACTTGTCGTTAAGATGTTTTCCGGCAAGTTCAAGGAGTTGACTGCGATGAGACTTTCTCACTCGTAGCGATGCTAAGGGTCTGTTGGAATTGTATGTTAGCATTAGCTGCATTTATGAAATCTGGCAGATGGATGTCAAAACAAGTTTCCTTACCAGTTTTCGTAAGGAAAGGTTGTATGTGATACAATCAGAAAGGTTTTGTCGATCCTAAGGATGCTAAAAGGTATGCTAGCTCCAGCGATCCTTCCATGGACTAGAGCAAGCATCTCGGAGTTGGAGCTACGCTTTCATGAGATGATCAAAGATTTTGGGTTTATACAAAGTTTGTTAGAAACTTGTATTTACAATAAAGTGAGTGGGAGCGCTACAACATTTCTCATAAGTATATGTGAATGACATATTGGTGATCCGAAATGATGTAAAATTTCTGGAAAGCATAAAGGGTTGTTTGAAAGGAGTTTTTCAAAGGAAGACCTAGATAAAGCTGCTTACATATTGGGCATCAAGATCTATAGAGATAGATCAAGGCGCCTAATGATACTTTCAAAGAACGCACACCTTGACATGATTTTGAAAGAGTTCAAAATAGATCAGCAAAGAAGGAGTTCTTGGCTGTGTTACAAGGTGTGAGTATTGAGTAAGACTCAAGACCTGACCACAGCAGAAGAGAGAGAAAGGACGAAGGTCGTCCCCTATGCTCTAGACGTAGGCTCTACAGTATGCTATGCTGTGTACCGCACATGAAGTGTGCCTTGCCATGAGTTGGTCAAGGGGTACAATAGTGATCCGGGAATGGATCACATGACAGCGGTCGAACTTATCCTTAGTATCTAGTGGACTAAGGAATTTTCTCGATTATGGAGGTAAAAAGGAGTTCGTCGTAAAGGGTTACGTCGATGTGAACTTTGACACTAATCCGGATGACTCTGAGTAGTAAACTGGATTCGTATAGTAGAGCAGTTATTTGAAATGGCTCCAAGTAGCGCGTGGTAGCATCCACAAGATGACATAGATATACGTAAAGCACACACGGATCTGAAAGGTTCAGACCCGTTGACTAATAACCTCTCTCACAAGCATGACATGATCAAACCAGAACTCATTGAGTGTTAATCACATAGTGATGTGAACTAGATTGTTGACACTAGTAAACTCTTTGGATGTTGGTCACATGGTGATGTGACCTGTGAGTGTTAATCACATGGTGAAGTGAACTAGATTATTGACTCTAGTGCAAGTGGGAGACTGTTGGAAATATGCCCTAGAGGCAATAATAAATTGGTTATTATTATATTTCCTTGTTCATGATAATCGTTTATTATCCATGCTAGAATTGTATTGATAGGAAACTCAGATACATGTGTGGATACATAGACAACACCATGTCCCTAGTAAGCCTGTAGTTGACTAGCTCGTTGATCAATAGATGGTTACGGTTTCCTGACCATGGACATTGGATTTCGTTGATAACGGGATCACATCATTAGGAGAATGATGTGATGGACAAGACCCAATCCTAAGCCTAGCACAAGATCGTGTAGTTCGTTTGCTAAGAGCTTTTCTAATGTCAAGTATCATTTCCTTAGACCATGAGATTGTGCAACTCCCGGATACCGTAGGAATGCTTTGGGAGTACCAAACGTCACAACGTAACTGGGTGGCTATAAAGGTGCACTACAGGTATCTCCGAAAGTGTCTGTTGGGTTGGCACGAATCGAGACTGGGATTTGTCACTCCGTGTAAATGGAGAGGTATCTCTGGGCCCACTCGGTAGGACATCATCATAATGTGCACAATGTGACCAAAGAGTTGATCATGGGATGATGTGTTACGGAACGAGTAAAGAGACTTGCCGGTAACGAGATTGAACAAGGTATCGGGATACCGACGATCGAATCTCGGGCAAGTAACATACCGATAGACAAAGGGAATTGTATACGGGATTGATTGAATCCTCGACATCGTGGTTCATCTGATGAGATCATCAAGGAGCATGTGGGAGCCACCATGGGTGTCCAGATCCCGCTGTTGGTTATTGACCGGAGAGTCGTCTTGGTCATGTCTGCATGTCTCCCGAACCCGTAGGGTCTACACACTTAAGGTTCGGTGACGCTAGGGTTATAGAGATATTAGTATGCGGTAACCCGAAAGTTGTTCGGAGTCCCGGATGAGATCCCGGACGTCACGAGGAGTTCCGAAATGGTCCGGAGGTAAAGATTTATATATGGGAAGTCTTATTTTGGTCGCCGGAAAAGTTTCTCACTTTATCGGTATTGTACCGGGAGTGCCGAAAGGGGTCCGGGGGTCCACCAGCCCCGGGGGGGCACATGGGCTGTAGGGATGTGCGCCTTGGCCTATATGGGCTAACGGCACCAGCCCCAAGAGGCCCATGCGCCAAGAGATAAGGGAAAGGGAGAGTCCTAAAGGGGGAAGGCACCTCCGAGGTGCCTTGGGGAGGATGGACTCCTCCCTGGCCGCACCCTTCCTTGGAGGAATGGCCAAGGCTGCGCACCCCTCTCCCTTGGCCCTATATATAGTGGGGGGAGGGAGGGCAGCAATACCTAAGCCCTGGCGCCTCCCTCTCCCTCTCGTGACACATCCCCCTCCTCCCGCAGCGCTTGGCGAAGCCCTGTTGGAATCCCACTACTTCCACCACCACGCCGTCGTGCTGCTGGACTTCCATTAACCTCTCCTTCCCCCTTGCTGGATCAAGAAGGAGGAGACGTCTCTCCCAACCGTACGTGTGTTGAATGCGGAGGTGCCGTCCGTTCGGCGCTAGGATCATCGGTGATTTGGATCACGACGAGTACGACTCCATCAACCCCGTTCTCTTGAACGCTTCCACTCGCGATCTACAAGGGTATGTAGATGCACTCCTTCCCTCTCGTTGCTAGTAATCTCCATAGATTGATCTTGGTGATGCGTAGAAAATTTTGAATTTCTGCTACGTTCCCCAACACAATTTAAGTCATATAACTCAGCAGCCCGGAGAGTCAGCCCGAAAGCTTTGGAATAGATTCCACGCTAAGAAGAATCAAATTGTCGACTGCCTGGACACCGAAGCCTTAGCGGCTTTCAAACACAGTTTCCGGGACGAATGGCTCGCCAGACACGTCGGCCAGGAAAAACCAAGGACAATGGCAGCCCTAACAAGCCTTATGACCCGCTTTTGCGCGGGCGAAGATAGTTGGCTGGCCCGTAGCGGCACCAGCGACCCAGGCACACCCGAAGTCAGGGATGGCGATGGAAAACCATGATGCAATAAAAGCAAGCGTCGAAACAATGAAGACAGCCCAGACAACACGGTGGTAAACGCCGGATTCAGGGGCTCTCGACCCGGTCAACGGAAAAAGCCATTCAAAGGCGGCAGAGATGGACTGTCCAGCCTAAACAAGATTCTAGACAGATTATGTCAGATTCACGGCACCTCCGACAAACCTGCAAATCACACCAACAGAGAATGTTGGGTCTTCAAGCAGGCCGGCAAGCTAAACGCCGAACACAAGGGGAGGGAGACACCAAGTGAAGACGAGGATGAGCCTCACCAACAAAGCACTGGGGGACAGAAAAAATTCCCACCAGAGGTCGAATCAGTGAACATGATTCACGCAACGAAGAGGAGGGGCAAACACGCACTCCAAGACACACGCGCCGTGGAGCCCGTCACCCCCAAATTCAACCTTTGGTCAGCCTGCCCTATCACTTTTGATCGCAGGCATCACCTGACCAGTACCGACCATGGAGGATCGGCTGCCTTGGTACTAGACCCAATAATTGACGGCAGTAGTCTTAATCTGACCAGTACTCACCCGAGTCCTTATGGACGGCGGCAGTAGTCTTAATCTGATATATCAGGACACAGTCTGCAAAATGGGGTTAGACTCGACAAGAATCAGCCAAAGCAATACTACCTTCAAAGGAGTAATACCAGGCCCAGATGCCCGCTGCACGGGCACTCTAGTACTAGAGGTTGTATTCGGTTCTCCCGACAACTTCCGAAGTGAAAAGTTAACCTTCGACATCGCTCCATTCCGAAGTGGCTATCAAGCACTACTCGGAAGAACGACCTTCGCTCGTTTTAATGCAGTATCGCATTACACTTATCTTAAGCTCAAGATGCCCGGTCGACGTGGCATCATCATAGTTAGCGGAAACACAGAGCGTTCCTTACGTACGGAAGAATGTGTGGCGGCTTTAGCAGTCGAACACTGAACGACCTCTCCCACCAGAATAAATGATCGGTCGTCAAGACCGCGGACACGGCTAGACGAGTCCGGCGCACCCCTAGCTGTAACAGCTCAGATAAACCTGAGATTGGGTGGATGGATATACCCCCGTAGGTGGCGCTAGGGGCTTCCCGCATGTAAAAAGGACTACAGTTCGCCTTGACCTTATTTTGATTGAATTTTAAATGGTTTATTAAGAATAACCAATTTTTCGCACGAAGACTTCCACCAGTGTTTTCCTCTTTTACAGATGATAATCGTGCTACACCCTTCCAGGATACGGCACAACGGAGACACAGGCGCAGACGTGCAGCAGGGCCCCGCTCAAAGGTTTCTTTTTAGATTAAGACCCTGTGTAAACCTTCTTTACTGTCTCTTGTTGCTTCACACACTCCGGATACTCAACATAACCAAGAGGGATGCTGGCGTTATTGGCATTTCGACACATCAGACTAATGCACGTACCTGGAAACTCGGGGCTTACTATCGAGGGCATTACTCAGCCCAGTATACGTTGTAAAGACCGAATACCTTAGGGAGTGTTCGGCGTCGCGAGTTTGGCCTTATATGCATCAGCTCCGAATCATGTCTTTGGTCAATAGTTGGGTTTGCCCGGCTCCCGTGTTTTGCTACCTTACGTTCCACTCTATCGGCTAAGGTGGCACCGGGAGAACTACTGCGAATGTGCCCTGGTTCATCTGGACGAGCACCTCAGTAGAGAAAGCCGAAAACTGACTGTCATGATAAAGCGCGAGACTGGTCAACCACTCGATGACTCAGCGGAATCTTCGCGATTCCTCCGCATTAATGAAGGGCCGGTTTTCCCGGTCATGTATGTACGCGCCCCGTATTCGGATAAGCGTGGAAGTACCAGCACTACTAGAAAAAGGGCTATAGATGGGATTGACACTAATGGCGCACCAGACAAGCGGTGCGCCATTAGTATATACCAATGACGCACCACCTTCTGATACGCCATTAGAGTTGAAACTACTAATGGCGCACCAGGCCCAGGGTGCGCCATTAGTATAAATGTTTTTTAACTAGTGCGCCTGTCCAAACATACTAATGGCGCATCCAGACACAGTGCGCCATTACTCGTTGTAACTAGTAATGGCGCACCTGCTGGAAAGTGCGCCACTAATGTTGTTTTTTCTATTATATTTTTTATTCCCTTTTTTGCAAAACTACTAATGGCGCACTTTTCCACCGCGCCATTACTAGTTTAAACTAGTAATGGCGCACTGTGGAACAGTGCGCCATTAGTATGTTTTTTTTTGCAAAACTACTAATGGCGCACCACCAGAAGGTGCGCCATTAGTAACCTGGATTACTAATGGCGCATTTAGAGTTGGTGCGCCATTAGTAAGTGGGCAGCAACAAGATATTTTGGACAGCCTCTCCTACCCACACTCACTTTCTCCCCACTTCATTCTCTCCACCTCCTCCTTGTCTCGGGTGCCTCCTCTTTTTCACCTCATTTCCACCATAGATTCATTCAATTTAAGTGGTTAAATTACCTTGTTTTGATAGGTAAGTAAGGGGGGAAGCTATATTTATGTTGTTCTCCCTACAACAATGTGCACATGCACTTTTTATGGCCTAGCTAGATCTATGTATGTTCGTGGTGTTGCATATGTTTGTGGTGTTGCATATGTGTTTGTGTTTGGAGGTGTACCGGTATTTGAAATGCGATAGTTGCCAATATTTTGCCGAAATGTTGATTCATTTCCGTTTCGGTGAGAATTTTGGCATTAAGCAATCTTTTTGGTCCTATTTTTAGGGAAAGTCATGCCAAATTTTTTCTTGGTTCTAAAATATCGTTTTGCTCTACCCCGCAGGCGACCATGGTCCGCATGATGACCGAAGGGATCGTGAATAGGTTTTTGAGGTCCGCGAAGGCCGAGATGCTTCAAAAGAACGAGACGGAGATAAGATGTCCGTGTCGAAGATGCAAGCTGAAGAGCCTTATTGCGGACCCGGAATCCGGGCAGGTGCGGGACCACCTGCTCTTGCGTGGTTTCATGGATGGCTATCGGTGGCAAGGTGATGAAGATGACTACGAAGTCGTCCATGGGGGCCGGGCAAGAAATGAGGAAGGGCAGCAAGACAACCACCGCGGCTCGGGCGGGCGAGAAGACGAAGAATCCCCAGGAGATGATCACGACGGTGATGCTGTACACAGTCATCATGTAGAAGATGCAGGACATGATGATGAGGAAGATGCCGGAGCAGACGACGGGCATGATCATGAAGATGATGATGCCGGCGGAGCAGACGACGCTGGACCATTGATGGGCTGGGTGCAGGACCCTCATATTCAAGAGCTGCTTCTCAAGCAGACGGATAACGCAAGAGCTGCCGCCCGAGAGAAAGCCAAGATGGATCAACTTGAGTTAGACGCGGTTACTCCATTGTATGAAGGATGCAGGCCCGAGGATACCCGCCTGAAAGTAACGCTCATGGCTCTAGAGATGAAGGTAAAACACAAAATGACCGACGCATGCTTCGACGAGAACATGTCATTCTGGCACGAACGTCTTCACAAGGGGAACAAGTGCCCGACCAGTTTGGAGGAGGCGAAGAAAATCGTGTGTCCTCTGGATTTACCGCACGTGAAATACCATGTGTGCATGAACAATTGCATCATTTATCGGGACGAGCATGCGGAGTCTACCATATGTCCGGTGTGCGGCGTCACTCGATACAAGAAGAGGAAGAAAGCTCCTCGAAAAGTGGTGTGGTACTTTCTGATCACTCCTCGTCTGCAGCAGTATTTCGTGGACCCTAAGGTAGCAAAGCTCCTGCGTTGGCACGCGGATAGGGAGGAGAAGAAGCGAGAAGATGACGCAAATGATCCGGAGATAGATAAAAAAGACAAGATGCTGAGTCACCCTAAGGATGCGAGCCAGTGGCAAGCGTTGAACTTCGAAGACCTAGAATTTGGGAACGATCCAAGGAACATCATGCTGGGCGCGAGCACCGATGGAGTCAATCCGTTTGGCAGCCAGAGAAGCACACATAGCACTTGGCCTGTGTTTGTGTGGATGTACAACCTTCCCCCCTGGTTGTGCATGAAGAGGAAGTACATTCACATGAGTATGCTAATTGAAGGACCGAAACAACCAGGGAACGACATCAATCTGTATCTGGGGCTGCTGAAAGAGGAGCTTGACACGCTGTGGAAAACGCCAGCCAATACGTGGGACGCCGCAGAGAAAGAATATTTCCCTATGAGAGCCGCGCTGCTCACGACGGTGCACGACTATCTCGGTTACGGATATGTCGCGGGGCAGGTGGTCCACGGATTTTCTGGATGCGTCAGGTGCATGGATGACACAACGTATCGCCAGCTAGATAGAGATCCCGGGTCTTCGAAAACCGTGTTCATGGGACATCGAAGGTGGCTTCGCGATGATGACCCGTGGAGAAAACGCAAGGATCTATTCGATGGTGAAACCGAACCCCGAGGACGCCCGCGTACGAGGAGCGGCGAGGAAATAGACGAGCTGTTGAAAAATTGGAAAGACTGCCCACTGCCGGGAAAGAAGCAAAAGGCGCCAGAGCCGGGAAAGAAGCGAAAGGCGCCAGAGCCGCTGCTGAAGGTATGGAAAACGAGGTCTGTTTTCTGGGACTTGCCGTACTGGAAGATCCACCGTGTGCCTCAATGCCTTGATGTCATGCATATCACGAAGAACGTGTGCGAGAGTCTGCTTGGTACCCTGCTCAACATGCCAGAGAGGACCAAAGATGGGCCGAAAGCAAGGGCAGACTTGAAATCAATGGGCATCAGGTTGGAGCTTCACGCTATATATGATGATGATGAGGCGAAGCAGGACACGGAAAGTCGTCGCAAAGGCAAAAAGGCCAAGAAGACCGGAAATGACTACCCTCCCGCGTGCTTCACTCTATGTCAGGAGGAGATCGAGCAGTTTTTCACCTGCCTCGTAGGAGTAAAACTTCCTTACGGTTACGCGGGGAAGATAAGCAGATACCTAGACCTAGCGAAGCTGAAGTTCAGCGGGATGAAGTCTCATGACTGTCACATGCTGATGACGCAGATACTTCCAGTTGCAATCCGTGGGATCATGGACGCGCACGTCCGTGAAACGCTATTTGGCCTATGCAACTTTTTCAACGTCATCTCTCGGAAGTCTATTGGCGTGAGGCAACTCAGAAGGCTACAGGAAGAGATCGTGGTGATACTATGCGAGCTTGAGATGTACTTCCCGCCCGCATTCTTCGACGTTATGGTGCATCTACTGGTCCATATCGTGGACGATATCATCCAACTCGGGCCGACGTTCCTGCACAGCATGATGCCGTTCGAAAGGATGAATGGTGTCATCAAAGGATACGTTCGCAACATGTCACGTCCAGAGGGAAGCATAGCCAGGGGCTTTCTGACCGAAGAGTGCATCTCCTACTGCACGAATTATCTAGGCATTGAGAACCCCGTTGGTCTGCCCGTCAACAGGCACCTCGGCAGGCTCGCTGGATGGGGTCACCGTGAGGGTCGCCGCGAAATGCATGTCGACTTCGAGGGTCGACTCGCCGACTTTGAAAGAGCAAACCTAGTCGCGCTACAACACATAGACGTGGTCGATCCTTGGGTGGTAGAGCACAAAACCTTTATTAAGAAGACGTACAATGACCGAGGCCAACAGAGGACGGACGGAGATATACTCAAAGAGCACAACTCATGTTTCACGCGTTGGTTCAAGAAGAAGCTTCTGTCGTACCCTTTACATGAGGATTCTTCCGCGGAAGAACAACTCATATTCGCCTTGTCACAGGGCGCCGAGCACAACCTGATGACCTATGAGGCGTACGATATCAACGGCTACACATTCTACACCGAGGCCAAGGACATGAAGAGCGATGGTTATCAGAACTCCGGGGTAACGATGGAATCCTACACCGGTAACGACAAGGACAGATACTACGGAAGGATCGAGGAGATCTGGGAGCTGAGCTACGCTGGAGAGAAGGTCCCGATGTTCCGTGTCAGATGGGCCAAGAGCGTCCTAAAAGAAGACCGGTATTTCACCACCATGGTTATACCCGAAGCCAAATCCAAGACCGCAGGCGCAAACATCACCGCGAAAAATGAGCCATGGGTACTGGCTTCCCAAGTGGACCAATGCTTCTTCATTACCGACCCGTCAAAGCCCAGTCGTGTTGTCGTGAGGAGAGGCAAAAGGAAGATCATCGGAATGGATGGAGTAGCCAATGAGCAAGACTTCGACAAGTATGGCGACCCGAGAATCGAACATGACGACGATGATGAAGTAGCAGCATACACCACAAGAAGAAGCAGGACCACCCTACCTAAAGGACATCCGTTCCACAGAAGAACTCCATTTGCGAAAAAGAAGGGCAAGAAGATTGTGAACAGATAGCTAGCTAAGATCGATTGTATTTAAATCGTAGCCTTCATTTCTCGATTGTATTTCATGGGCACTTTTTGAACTATCATGAATATTTTTAAATTTCATGGACACTCGATCTCGATCCCCCTCCATCTCGATCGCTATCCCACCTCGCCAGATCCGGTCCCCCTCGCCGCCGAGCACCCCCCGGTCCACCGGCCCCCCGCACCCCGCGCACCCTCCCCCACTCCACCGGCATTACTGTTTGATGATATTTTTTAAAAAATTATTACTGTCTTATAAAAAAATATTACTGTTATGATTTAAACAAGTTTGAACATATTTAAACACAAATAAATATCAAACAGCATTTTAAATGCATAAAAAAATTGTGGAGCCTGGGAATCGAACCCAGGACCTCCTGGTGTGAGAACTGGCTGCTGACCAATCGAGCTAGTAGAGGGAACTTGGTGTGGATCAGGTCAGGTGGGAGATAACCTGTTGGCTCGAGCAGAAAGGAAAAAAAAATACTAATGGCGCACTAGGGTGAGGTGCGCCATTAGTATGGATGTACTTATGGCGCACCGAGGGGTGGTGCGCCATTAGTATTGTGCCCTCGCCCTCGATCCCCTTCCCCTCTCGTATCCCTGGCCCAAACCTATCCCCTCTCTCCCTCGCCCTCGCCCTCGATCCCCTTCCCCTCTCCTCTCCCGACGCCGCTGCCCCGCCGCCTCGACGCCGCCCCGTCGTCCTCGTCTCCGCCCCGACGCCCCGACGCCGCGACGCCGCCCTCTCCTCTCGCTCTCCTACTTCGCCTCCCTGCCCCTCGCGCCCGCCACCCCCTCCTCCTCCTCCGCCCTCGTCGGCCTCACCCTCCTCCGCCGCGCCGAGGAGAAGGGCGCGCGTGAGTCCCCTCCTCCTCTCAGCTCCTCTCGCCCCCTTCTGTTTCCATTGGGCGCAGTACACTTCGGTTACTGCAACACTGCTTGCTAGTAGTACTGTCTTGCTCAGCTAGTCCGCTGGTGCTTGTCGTGCTTGACTGAATTTGTTCAGGGTTTGAGTGTGATTTCTGAAATTTCGTGCTTGGGATGATGCAGTGTGCTTGGACGGGAGCGCGCCGGGGTACCATCTGCAGAGAGGGTCAGGGAGTGGGTCTCAGAGCTGGCTCATCCACTTGGAGGTATGCAGATTATCATTACCAAATTCTGGTACAGAACCATGAGTTTTCTTCGAAGCTTGGTGTTGGTCAGTGCTCAGCTTAGCTTGGACAATGCAAGCTTTCTGAATTTGAAATCTAGATTCCATGAATTCGCTGATGACTTGTTTGGATTGGTAGCCCCTGAAGAAGTTGTTCCATGTCCCAGCAGTGATAGGACTGTGCATGCAGATTAGGACAGTGTTGAAAAACAAATAGGCACTATTTGGATATCTTGGAAACATATCGTTGGGTACATACATCATTAGTATATAGTGATTTGACTTTCTTGTGGATGATGACACCACAATGGTTATTCATCTATATTGAAACATATAGATGAACCCAGAGGGAACCCTCACTTGCTTAATTTGATGCACTCAACTGTCAGTTACTAGTTTACACAGTAGTTTATGGCGTTAGTGGTTGTTTGTTTGTTGCCATTGGTTGTCCCATGGTAATGCTTTCATGTTCTTAGATTCTCTATGTTGTATGAGCATCAGGGTGGAGGCTGGTGCCATTAAAAATTTACTGCCATTAAAAATGTGATTACACAAGGTTTTTGGATTCTTCCCACAAGACCTGCATCCTAAATTTACTGCCATTAAAAATTTACTGGTATACAGCAGCAGTGCTCATTCATTCATTGCCTGCCAAAATGGACAGTTTTTTCATGTCACCCACCCTTCCGCGTGTGTCGGTGTGCAACTGAAAAATCATCAGAAGGAAGTTCTATCTTGTGATTGGGTTGGGATATTCATGCATTTTATTCAGCGCCCCTATTGTTACAAGTGTGTGTGTGTTCTTGGTGGTTTGAGGTTCTTTCAGTTGCTTTTTTTCTTCTTCCCTTTTTTGCGGAGATTTCGGTTGTTTACTAGCAACATCTTGCCCAGTTGCAATCAGAGGGGGTTTGCATCTTAAAGGGATTGCAACTGGCATCCCAAGCCCGTCTGCACCAGGAAGGGATAAAGCAGCAAATCCTGGCACGAAAGAAGAATTAGCAATTGTCGGTGCGCCCCTATCGTTTACCTTGGATTGTTTTACCTTGAGAAAATGCATTCACTCAAAGACAGCCCATTTTGTACACTTTTTCGTTTGATAGATCTAAGGAGGCAGAAAAGTTCTCTTTTAGTCATCTTTATTGCAGTCAATGTCTCCACCACTCTGATATCCTCAGTATCATGGTTGTGCTCTGAATCTCCAAGCAAATCATATTCGTTGTGATGATTGACTGAAACATAAGAAGTTTTCAGGTGGTTGCATTGTTTCTTGCTACCAACACCCGTAGTTTCTTTCTTTGTTTCAGTCTATTTTTCTATTTCTGCTTTAACATAACGGAATAACTAATGGTGGCTGCCTAATGATGACAGACTAAGTTTCTGATTTATTTTGTTATAGAAGTGTAGATTCATTGGTAGCAATTGTTTTCAGTGTCTCATGTTGCTTGTAGTGTTTTGTGCAAAATGTTGAATGATACTGCTTGGAGATGCATATATTGTTTCACCTCTTCACATGCCAATGTATTATCCATGTTGTGATGGAGGCCTTTTTTGCCTTGTCCACCCGAGAGGCCCTTGAGTTTGCCGGAATGTCGATTAACTTCCGTTCCGGCAAATTCGGGTACTCCATATGTCCTATTTTCAGCAAAGGTCATGCTGAAAATTTCCGTGAATTTTAGCATGACTTTGCTAAAAATAGGACATATGGGGTACTTGTGACTAATGCATGGGCCGGGGTATCTTAGTAGTTAATTAAGTAGGATCAAGTGCCCCGGCGTACTTGTGACTAATGCATGGCTTTTAGGGTGCCTCGGTGTCGATAAAAACCGAAATGATGAAAGCTTAGGATTTTAGGGTGCCTCGGCGTCGAAAAACCCTCAATGATAAAAGCTTAGCTTTTAGGATGCCTCGGTGTCGACAAACCCTAAATGATGAGACCATGATCTTGTTCCTTGACAATAACCAACTTTTTGACCAAACTTTGTTCCTATTTAGAGAGAAACATGGCCAACAACGATGAGGCCGGGGGTTCGGGCGTCAAGGCATTCTGGAAGCTGTCCCAGGAGATGGAGGAACAACCTCACTTGTATGAGGACGCCGCCTTCCCCACCGATCCTGAGACCACTGATGGTACCGCCGAGGATGACCCCACTGATGCCACCACTGATGGTGCCGCCGAGGATGCCACCACTGATGATGGCGGCGCACGCACAGATGGCAGCCAACCGAAGAGGCAACGGAAGGACCGGCGCCCGACCGTGCTCCGCACCCTCAAGGAGGAAGTTACTGAAGTGGACTCCGACGGGAATCCAACGGCGCCCGAACGAATAGTCAAGGGGTACTCGCTTCAGCTCGGGTGCATTCTCCGGAGCACCGTCTCGATCAACACCGAGAACCTGAGGCATCCTGACCGAGGGAATTTGCGCAACCTCCTCTTCACGAAGCTGCACGAACGATACAAGTTCCCCGCTGAATTTGAAAACACAAGCCTCAAAGGGAATAAAGTGAACAATGCTGCCCTCACGAAGATGAGCAAGGCCCTGTCTACTTGGAAAAGCAATGTGAAGAGAATGATCAAGAAAGGTGAGAGTTATGAGAAGATCAAGGAGAAAAATCCTTCGATCACCGAAGATGACTACAACGACTTCAAGATCAATTTCTCGAGCACCGCAAACTCTGAATCAAGTAAGTGGGGGAAAGAAATGCGGGAGCTGAACTTAGGGGTACACACACTCGGTCCCGGTGGTTACAGAGTGGCGGAGCCTATATGGGACAAGGAAGAGGCGGACCGTGTCGAGCAAGGCCTACCGCCCCTCTTCGATAAATACGGTGACAAGCAGACCAGGAACTTTGTCAGGGCCCGGTACAAGAAGGACCCGAAAACAAAGGAGCTTACCACGGATCCGAAGACCAGGGCGCTTGAGCTTGTTCTGGTAAGGAATACACCCCCGCGTAATTAGCTCCATATGGTTGCATTCTAATTAATGAAGCCAAATTTCTAAATGGTTCACATTCCTTCCACAGGCGATTGAAAGCAGTAGCGCGGGGTCGACTAAGAGCAACCCTTGGGACACCACTCTAAATAGGGCGTTGAATGTAATGAAGAACAAGGATAAGCTCAGTAAGCCGACGTCAGCTGGTCGTGTGGCCGGCAAAGGCTTGTCGACAAAATGGTCGTCATACTATAACAGTGCTGGGCGAAAGGAGAAAAAGACCAGCTCGGAAAGCCAGGCACGCGAGGTTCAAGAACTCAGGGCACAGGTGGCGCGGATTCCGGAGATTGTCCAAGAGCAAGTGCAACAACAACTCGGAGCGACGATCACCGGCATTGTGCCTACCTTGATCCAGGGGATTAGTGCGTGGATTGCGGGCGGCCAACAGGGGCCGCCCCCGATTCCTAGCTTCATGGCCAGCAACTCGCAGAACGCGATGGCGGGGCCATTGGTGTCTCCGGCGGAGGCGGCATTGGTGTCTCCGACGCCGGCACGGGAGCTTAACGCACCCGGGTGTACGCCGGCCGGCACCTCTGCAGCAAGCGGCCCCTCCGTCAACTGCACGCCCGCCGTTGGCGGTGCCTCGACATTAGCCGAGCTCGACGCCATCATCACGGTAACTAATTAAGCCTCTCTCGGCCGAGGACTTCATCTCCTTGCCTTTGATTGGGCATCCCTAACGCCCTACATGTTTTCGCAGGGCGCCGCCGACGTTCCGTACACTCTCCTGCACTTCGTGAACAACGAGTTGGTCGATGTCGCCAAGGGCAAAATCGTTCAACCGGGCAACCCCTTGTTCCACGGTACCAGATGCCACCCAACTTGTTTAGGGTTCAACTGGTTCGGGTGCTGCCAGGCTGCGACGAGTTGTTACCTCCGATTCGACCCATCGGGGCCGACGATGATGACGTGATGACCCTCAGCGCCTGCCTGAGCTGGCCCCTGCTTTGGCCGAAGAGCCAGATTCGTTTGGGGGCGGGGGGCACCACCCCAAAGAAAACACCGCCAGTCGTGCCGGCGCCAAGTCGGCCCCATGGCAAGACCGCCGCAACGGTGCCGGACATCCCTATGCCACTGGATCCAAACATGCATATGGCACAGGATCAGAACGACGACGACGACGATACATTTGCCAACGTCGATTAGTACTTTGCCGATCATGGGTACGGTGGCGACTTCATGGGGCCTCCTTCTCAAGAACCCAACCCAACAAAAGACGTGTGCGATCTAGCTGGTACCGCGGAGAAGCCAAGTTGCAACAGGCGTCGTCTACAGTTCAGCTCTCAGGAGACGCCTCCAGCTGCCGACTTCACCGAGCCTCAGATAGGCGAGGTGCGAAATATGATCAGCCCCAACACACTCAAGAAGGCGGTCTGTGAGCAGAACTCGGTCCCATTACAGGAGAAGAAGAAGGCACGCAAAAGAAAGACTAACAAGGGTGCGGGCCAGCCGGCACTGAGTATGATCCGTGCTCAGGACGGGCCACCTTCAACTGAGGATATCTCGAGGAGGGTGCATGTGGCGGGTAGGCCGATGCTACCGAGAAATATGCTCGATGCTGCAACCGGTGCTATGCGGAGTCTGCATGACAGTGTTCTTTCTTTGGAGAAGCGACATCTCGGAGAGAAGGATGTGGCATACCCGGTTTTCGCGGCCAAGGTGCCAGAGGGCAAGGGCTTTGTGGATAACTCCATCGGGGGTACGATCGTCCTGCGGTTTGATGACAACCACGCTATGTTGAACCTTCATCCGCTGCACTACACCTTCGTTCGGCTATTTTCGCTGAGTATGGAGATGCGGATCATTCGCGACAAGACCCCGGACATCGTGATAGTTGACCCCTTCTACATGCGTGCCCAGATCTTGGGCAGCGCTGGGGACCGGAAAGTCGCGAGTTCTTACCTCGAAGGCGTCATTCTGGCAAACCAAGATAAGGATAACTTCCTCGTGCCTTACTTTCCCGAGTAAGTCCTCCCCTCAACCGCCCCGTAACATATGAATTCTTAGATTTCGATCGTTTTTCTTTT
The DNA here is from genome assembly GCF_018294505.1 of Triticum aestivum. NCBI lineage: Eukaryota > Viridiplantae > Streptophyta > Magnoliopsida > Poales > Poaceae > Triticum > Triticum aestivum. The sequence goes on along the minus strand of NC_057811.1, from coordinate 76,849,256 downwards.
AACATTCCGTGTTTTCTGCAGTGACACACATTGCACGCTCATCCTCCTAAGCCCCAAATATTCCATGGCCACGTATTTCGACCCAGACCGTCAGTCGAACATAGACTACACAAATGTCAAGAAGGTTCTTGATGATGTTCTCCCCGGCTACGTCAAATCTGGAGGCACCTTCACCAGGCCTATTCGTAAGTACGGCAAGCACGTGTTCTCCCACAATACGATGTTCTGCTGCGTCAAGCAGCCGCCTGGCGGTCAGAAGGGTGCCTACTACGCCATCCATCACGTGCGGGCGATCGTACGGGACCATCATCAACTTCTGCTACCGAGTAGACTCAAAGATTGGGCCGCGAGCGTGTCGGCAATCCAGGACGCGGACATCAGACAAGAATTCTTTCGCATCCAGTCGGAGTTTGCGGAAATCATCCATCAAGATGTCCTTCGTACCTCGGGGCAGTTCTACCTCAAAAATCAACCGTCCAATAGTGACATCGACACAATCCTACAAATGGAGGCTGACAACGCCCGTTGTTTCATGACTCCCACGATAGACGGCGGCTTCATCCACGCTCCGGTCCCTTGAGTCGAGTCGAAAGCAGTGATGCTGTGTCTAGTTCTGAAACATCGATTGGCTCATGTTGTAATTAAACTTTAATGAACTTGTAGTATGTCTCTTTGGTTTCGAGAGTTGTTCAACTTAGATGTAATCGATGCTATTAATGTCTTGCTTTTCTCTTCTGATCGTTCTGTTGCATACTTATATATTGCTTATGTATTGTCTGTGAATAGGTACTAACGTTTCGTTTGGCTACTGCATAGCGATGCCGTGGTATGTCGTGTACAAGGGTAAGGTTCCCGGAGTCTACGACGACTGGGAGGAGTGTCGGAGACAGGTTCACCGATTCAGCGGTAACAGTTACAAAGGGTACGCCACTAGGGCCGAGGCCGAATCTAGATACGCCCGCTATCTAGCGGGAGAGGGGAGGGAGCGTTGGAGGAACCGGATGAAGACGAGTTTCATCGTGATGATGCTCATCGTGATGACCGCAGCTCTCTTCTATGTGATGGTAGTTTAGATGATCGATATCGACTTGTAATGTGAAGACAAACTCGCGGTCTCGAGACTTCTAATATAATGTTCTATCTTTGTTCGGTCTTTTCAATTCGGAGACTAATATGATGAATTGTATTCGGAGACTAAAATGATGAATTGTATTCAGAGACTAATCTTCTATTGTATTCGATGAATCTGTTGTTGATGTGTGCTGTCTATATTTTGTCCAATTATACATTTTGTAACCTGTGCAAAAAACAGAAAAATAAAAAATAAAAAAACCTAATATTCATACTAATGGCGCATCACATCATAGTGCGCCATTAGTATGCCAAAGGATACTAATGGTGCATCACTAAACAGTGCGCCATTAGTATGCCGAAGTTACTAATGGCGCATCCTGTTGTTGTGCGCCATTAGTATGCCAAAGCACCTGGGTATACATGGCCCCCTGGGAGGCATACTAATGGCGCACTGTTGTATATACTAATGGCGCATCTGGGGTGCGCCATTAGTATACCAGATACTAATGGCGCACTAGTGGTGCGCCATTAGTAAAATATACTAATGGCGTGGTACTAATGGCGCACCACTAATGCGCCATTAATGGCCAAATTAGGTGCGCCATTAGTAGGCCATTTCCTAGTAGTGCAGGGGCTATATAGTAGCCCCACCGTCAAACTCCTATGGCTAAGTGAAAGTGTTAAAGCTATATAGTCCGATTGCCTTGTTCGCCGCGCCATCACCTCCTTAATGGACCAAGACGTTGGTTCAAGTGTGAATACGCGCTTTTCCGAACACCCCCGCATTATATGCGTGGGGGCTGAAGCCGACGACTGCAAACTTTCAGGTTATATGCATACATAAAACGGCCGCACAGGAGGCATCATAATACTTTCAGGCAAAAGTATAAACACAACCTTTATAAACCAAGTGGCATTGTTTTTACAATTGGGATACATGTCACTCGAACATGATACTCTTCGAGCACTGAGGCTCTATTAAACGAGCACCGTCTAGGACTTCTTCAAAATAGTGCTCGGCCGAGACCTGGCCTACGGCCGGATCCTGGGTTGCAATAGCGGTGGCCTCCATCCCTGCCCAGTATGTCTTAACACGGGCAAGAGCCATCCGCGCACCCTCTATGCACGCCGACCTCTTTACAACGTCGATATGCGGCACAGCACCAAGGAATCGTTGCACTAAACCAAAATAACTATTCGGCCTTGGTCCTTCCGGCCAAAGATGATCCACGACAGACCTCATGGCAAGTCCGGACAATCTATGGAGTTCAGCCCACTCGGCCATTTGTTCATTTGACAGCAGCGGATGTGTTGGAGCACTGAACTGCGACCAGAATAACTTTTCCACTTCGTGATCCTTTTGATCTTTGAAAAACTCAGTCGCATCAGCAGCACTCATTGCCAAGTCCGAGTACGCGTCTGCAGCACTCCATAACTGATCCAGAGGGGCATAATTCGGATCTCCAACCTTCGTCCGCAACAAAACGGGCTTCCCAGCCGTGATATCTCCGGCTTGACGAAGCTCCTCCTTCGCCGCTCTGATTTTAGAGTGGGTTTCCTTGGCTGCTACCATGGCTTTCTTCAGGTCTGCCGCTTTCGCTTGGCTTTCCTTTTCAAGAAGCTCATACCGGTCGGCGGCATCCTTCAGCTCAACAGCCATCTTGGCTATTTTATCTTCGCTCTGGCGATGAGCAGCTTGTTCGGCTCTTAACTCTTGGCCGCCTTTAGGCCGGCCACATCGCTTCTCCTGGCTTGTTCCTTGGCCCGGGCAAGTTCCGCCCGGAGGGTCTCCATGGCGGCAGCTCCATCTGCAGTCACAACATATTACAAATATTAGCATCATGCTCCTCTTAATATCTGCTGACCACCGGAGAATACATACCCTGTGCCTTGTCAAGCCGCTTGTTTACAAGCACGATGTCGGCATCTGCCGCATCAAGTTGCCGCCTCAGTTTGGGAAACTCACCAGTCCGGCCAGCCACAGGACCCTTAGCCGCCTGCACATGAAAGAAGCATGGTCATTACCTGGGACTATGATCCTCTGTTTGCCGCCTTTGGACAGCACCCAGAGTCTCACGGGCTACTATCTGCATAGGGCACGCCTAGCGTGTGTGGTACCGTCAATATATATATAAATATATATATATATATATATATTACTTTGCGTACCTCAAAGCCTCTTAGCAGGCTCATAAAAGCTTCATGCAACCCACTTTTGGCGGATGAAATCCTCTCAACCACCGTACCCATTAAAGTACGATGCGCCTCTGAGATAGCCGCTTGCTCCAGAAGACCCGTTAGTGCGTCCGGTCATGCACTGGACAGTCACGGACTCTTTCTGTTGCTCTCCTTAGGAGCCGAATACTCCGGACTTCGGGTGGCTGAAGGGTTACCTTCTGGCCTTGGTGGATCAGGAGAAGTCCTCCGTGACGACACCTCAGGGTCGTCCGCCTCATGAGGCGGGGAGGCACAGGGAGGCGTTTCGCTCTCCATCATCTCCGGAAGAAGATCCCCCGAAGACAAACTCTGTCGAGAAGGGCTACGATCCGAACTACAAGACATACGTCTCGGTTATTGTCCTCGGAGATGAAGCAGGATATATTTACTATAAAGTACTCTTGTTCACTTACAACTCGGTGGAGGGCTGATTCCCTTGCGGGCACTGTGCGGTAAGGATGCCCTCCGGGGCAGGACCCCCTGGCGAAGGTTTTTTCCCTCGTTTGGAAACCCTTGTTCCCCAGTCTTCAGAGGCGGTCCTTTTCCTTCCTTGGGGGGAGGGAATTTCAGATTCTTCTCCCCGACTATCCTCCTTCGCGGAGACGCTAATTCCCCCGGTTTGGATGAGTAATGCGTGAGGCCTGCTTTCGGCTTCTTTGTTCCTCCCTCTATCTTCCCTTGATGGCGCTTGATAAGGTGCGAGCTCAAGCATCCTGGCTAGTTCGGGATCCGGTGAGCCTTCAGGAAGGGGGGCCGAACACCTGATCATTTTTGCCTTTCTTATCCAGTCCTGGCCAAGAGAAATTTTTTCAGAATGATGTTAGGACAAATGAAAAGACAGCGTGTTCGGCCGCAGAATTACTTACGTGGGTATCTGGACGGTTGCAGTTTAGACCCGCATCCTCGGTGGTGTCCGGACACTTCATTCGTGATCCGAAGAACAATCCATACATCCCTTCGAGCGTCATGCCGAAGAATTGCTAAATAGTTCGCGGTCCTTCCGGGTTGAACTCCCACATACGGAGAGGTCGACGTTGACAGGGCAGGACCCGATGAACTAGCATGACTTGCATTACCTTGACAAGGCTGACATCTCTCTTGAGGAGATCTCGGATGCGACTCTGCAATGTCGGCACGTCATTAACTGGCCCCCAGTCCAGCCCCATTGTTGACCCATGACGCCAGTTTCGGCGGGGGGGGGGGGCCCGAACGGAAGGCAGGGGCAGCTACCCACTTAGTACTTCGGGGAGCCGTGATGTAAAACAACTCCCGCTGCCATAAGTCGGACATCTCCGGGAAGGAACCCTTTGGCCATGGAGCATCGACGCCTTTGCTTATTATGGCACCTCCGCATTCTGCGTGTCGCCCATCGATCATCTTCGGCTTCACATTGAAGGTCTTGAGCCATAAGCCGAAGTGGGGGGTGATGCGGAGGAAGGCCTCACACACGACGATGAACGACGAGATGTGAAGGATGGAATCCGGAGCCAGATCATGGAAATTGAGCCCGTAATAGAACATAAGCCCTCTAACAAAGGGATAGAGGCTAAAGCCCAGCCCTCGGAGGAAGTGGGAAATGAATACGACACTCTCGTTGGGTTCGGGAGTGGGTATGGCCTGCCCTTGAGCAGGTAGCCTGTGCGAGATTTCGGCGGTCAGATAACTGGCTTCTCTTAGCTTCTTGATGTCCTCCTCTGTGACAGAGGAGGCCATCCACCGTCCTTGAAGGTTGGATCCGGAGATGATTGAAGGTCCGAAGCGCTTAGCCTGAGCCTTGGGTGTTGGAATTCGAGGTGGGGGAAGGGAAGGATCGAGCGCGAGAAGAAAAGGACAGGCCTTGGCCCCTTTATAAAGAGGGTGAATATCAAGCGTCCTCCGCGTGTCCGTTTGGAACTTGCCTAAAATCGAGGAGTCATACCAGCAGGCATGATTGGGTTACCCACACCCCTATTGATGAGAATCCCCTAATAAGGGGAACACAATCTCTGCTTCAACAAGACGTGCCAATAAAACCGCCTCGCAACACGTGCAGTGGCAGGCTGGAAAAAACGGTTCGTAATGACCGGACCACGGCAGGACGTCACGCTACGGAAAGTTGTCAGCAGCTTAGATTTGTGGAAATATTATACTCTCTACGGTGGTATGTGGAATTTGTTTTGCAGAGCTGGACACAATCCTTGTGTTCAAAATCTTCTATGGAGTATTCGGAGGAAGAACCCGCCTTGCAATGCCGAAGACAATGTGTGCGCCGGACTCATCGTCATTGAAGCCTGGTTGAGGGGCTACCGAGGGAGTCCTGGATTAGGGGGTCCTCGAACAGCCGGACTATATACTCTGGCCGGACTGTTGGACTATGAAGATACAAGATTGAAGACTTCATCCCGCGTCCGGATGGGACTCTCCTTGGTGTGGAAGGCAAGCTTGGCAATTCGTATATGTAGATCTCCTCCCTTGTAACCGACTCTGTGTAACCCTAGCCCCCTCCGGTGTCTATATAAACCGGAGGGTTTAGTCTGTAGGACAGGGACAATCATAATCATAGGCTAGCTTCTAGGGTTTAGCCTCTACGATCTCGTGGTAGATCAACTCTTGTAATACTCATATCATCAAGATCAATGAAGCAGGAAGTAGGGTATTACCTCCATCGAGAGGGCCTGAACCTGGGTAAAATTGTGTCCCCCGCCTCCTGTTACCATTAGGCTTAGACGCACAGTTCGGGACCCCCTACCCGAGATCCGCCGGTTTTGACACCCACAATTGTCTTCTAGCTTGTACTGCTTCTAATTTCTTGAAATGGCACTTACGACGAGACACTTTTTACCTGATAGAGTGATATTGGTTGCATGTTCATATGGTGGCTAGCTTTAATTTCTTCTAATTTTGTTGAAATGCCTTCCGCTTACTGTTTTTTAATACATATTCCATCCTCCTATCGTACGTGTGAATATGAAACGCTGTCTTTTTTTTGTATATATTCCATCCTCCTATCCTACGCTTGCCTTACATCAAAGTAGTGTTCGTCTGTATCATGCATCAACCAGTTATGCAGAGCTAATTTTATTCATCTTCTTGTGGTTTTGACTTCATAAGGCAATATCATAAAATAGGAAGGAAAAGAGTAAGTTAGGGGATGTTGGTGGTCCTCCGCACCGACGCAAACAGAGACTCTCTAGATTTTCCACTGCTACTGCTAATGAAGTTGAAGTCCCAAGTCTACATGATGAGTTCATCTCCCGTACTCCAGCATCACAGGTGCTTGCTCTAAGTTGACAGTGTGATAATTGGTTTCATGTTGGATATGTTGTCTAGCCTGTATTTCTTCTATTTTGATTAAATTGCAGCTGCTAAGTTCATACATTATACATGTGCATATGACATGGCGTTCTATGTCTAGAATACACTGCATATATCTATCATACCATGTTCTTACATCAAAGTACTGCTGTTGTGTATCCCGCATCAGTCACTCATGATTGGACACTTTTAACATGGCAGTTTGATAGTGGTAGCATCTTGCATTTGATTTCTACGTTGTACTGCTTCTAATTTTTCGAATTGCCACTTATGACAAGACACTTTTAACTTGGCAGAGTAATATTGGTTGCATCTTTCATATGGTGTCTAGCTTGCATCACTTCTATTTTCTTCAAAATCCTTCTGCTTAGTTTACACATCGTAGTTGTGAATATGTCATGCCGTCCTATTTGTCTTACATATTCCATCCTCATACAGTTGTCTTACATCAAAGTATTGCTTGTCTGTGTCATGCATCAATGAGTTCTGTAGAGCGATTTTATTCTTTTGTGTTGTGGGTACGGCTTGACATGGCAAAGTCAAAAAAGAGCAAGGAAAATAATATAGTAGGGAGTGGTGTTACTCATCGGGTGAAACGGAAAAGGATCGGCCGTCCAGATTCAGCTGGTACTTATAGTGCAGTAGAAGGTCCAAATCCACCCGCTAAATCTACAAACACAGTATCACCTGCTCCACCAGCTGCAGCATCCGCCTCAACTGTACCAGCATCTCAACGAGTTACTCGTTTGTTTGCTCCGGAACTGGCCAGTTCCCAAGCTACCTTCACACCTAACACTATTTCCGAAGCACTGCTGACACAACAGGACTTGGCAAGATCAGATGAACCTCATGAGCATCAACACCAAGACGGTACCTGACCGAGTCAAGTTGCAGTTGCATGCTCCTTTATATGTACTCTCATAGTTTGATGTACACTAACACTTTCCATATTCGTTGTTGAACTAGCACCACAACGCAAGCGGAAACAGACATCAGGGATAATGCTTGATAGATTAACAAAATCTAAAGGAGGAAGAATGGAGATCCATTTTGAGGCACGTTTAAAAAGGCCACCTGATGCTACAGAGTCATCCAAGTTAGTATCAGAGGCAGCCGTTGCCGTTAGGTGTCATGCACGTATCCTCCCAACGTGGATCCAGTACAGGAATGAGAAAGACAATACCCTGTTTAACACCTTCCTTGACCATTTATCCGTAAGTAATGTTATTCATCGCAATTAGTAATATTGTCTTGCTCTGTCCCATACTTTCTAGCTAGCTTCCTCCAAATAAGACTCACATTCTTTTTTCAACAGATGAGGTTCAAGTTGGATCCGAAAGATGATGCAACTAAACAAGCATGCACTCATGTTTTTCAGTCTGCTCTGCTGCGACAGTAACGGTACCACCTTAGAAAATCTCACTTTGAAGGCAAGGCTAACAATGAAATCGCCCAAACATCTCCACTGGAATATAGTACAGATGAATATTGGACAACCCTCGTTAAACACTGGTCTGATCCAAAGTATCAGGTAGGCTATATGTATTTGATCAGACCACATATTGAACTTGTATTTATGTATGTTCCTTAGAAGTGTATCTTCTTCTAGGCTAACTTTTTGAAGAACAAGACCAACCGTTCTAAAGTGAAATTCCAATAGTTAACAGGATCTCGTAGCTATATTGCACACTGCGAGGCTCTTGTAAATAGCTACTACTTCCTTCTTTTTTCCGTGCCATATTATTGTATCTATATTGACTTGTTCCAAATACAGAGGAAAGCCTGTGCGGACCAAAAAGAACCTGAACCGAATGCAGTGCAAATCTTCAAGGATTGCGACACCAGCAAGGTGAAGAGCATGAGCACACCAGTTCAAGCCGCTGTTGTAAGTCCTTACTCCTCCTGCCTTTGAACTGATTGGTACTGTGATGTGTTCATTTAACTACTTGGTTTGCAGCCAATGTCAGTTACTCTGTTCACTTTTATACACAGTTGTCTTAACGTATCATTTCACCTTACATGGTTTAAAAGAGATGAAGGACATTCTTTTGGTCTCGATCTGTATTCTAGTTGTTATGTTCACGTGCGCACACAATGATAAAATAGCCTGTTTGTTTTATATCTGTTTGCCCATGATATGAATGATGTCATACTATGTTCATCCTACTTTAAACCATGTCTCTCTATCCTTAGATGTCAACGAATGTGAGGAAATAGACAATACAGTAGGCATGCTACATGGACATATGTTCCGAAAGTGATTTTATTATGTAGTTGGCACTACAATACATGCTAATATATTATAGTAGTTCACCAAACTAAGTTATGTATAAACGTGTAACCTACTTTGTTTGTTTTTTGTCTCATTAGTAACTTATTTGGTACACTAATCTACAAGTTCAAACTTTCAGGAAGCTATGGAAAAAAATGATTGAACAGCCACAACCACCTGAAGGTGACGAGGCTACCCTAGGCACAATGTCACCTCTTGTTGCAGTGCGTCAGTATCTCTCCACTAACAGTGCAAAAAGCACCTTCCTGCATAATTCTAGGTTGGTTGTCAAGGTAACCTCGTCCAAATCGCCTACTGAACAAAATCTTCCTGCTAGACAGAGTGATATATTTGTGCTCCAGACACAAGTCCAATCCCTAATGGACGTCGTTTTGGAAACAAGAATAGTGGTTGACAAATGTCGTCAAGATATGAATGGTTTTGAAACCAGACTATCAGACATTCGCTTCATTGGTCAAGAGCAATGGCAGAAAAAAAGGTGAAGATCATGCTGCTCCATCAGATTCTACAGCCTGAAACATTAGCACTCAGATCAAATAATTTGTGCTTCTATACATCTGATGGTGCTTTTATCTGCAAGGACTGTAAAAATTATGCCAACAGGCCTTTTGTTGTGATACAGCATTTATGCTGCTGCCAAAGGCTGCAATAATTACGACGCTATTTTGTATAGTGTAGGTTTATATTAGTAATGTATTCGGCCGAAAGCTTCGTAGGAGCCCAACAAGCCAACATTCGTCGGGCCCATTTCAATTGGACTAAAAATGATTATGGGCCAAAATTTGCATGTAGCCCACTAAAAATATCGGGGCCTAAATCAGCATAAGATTTCATATTTTTTCGTAGGCCTGTGCCCATAGTGGGCCTTTAAGAGGCCTAAACATAATTTGGGCCCTCAGTAACAATAGGACGTTTACAGGTGTAAATATCTCGAGCCCATAAAAAACATGGGCCTTTAAAAGACCGAAAGTGAGATTGGGCCCATTTATGATGCAGATCTTTCACAGGCCGAAATTCGGACGGGCCGTAAATGCGCCGACCTAATACACGGGCCTTTAACAGGCCGAAAGTTCGGTCGGGCTGGATTATCGTCATTTTTATATGGGCCGTTAATGGGCCCGATGTGACGTTGGGCCACATTTGGCCCATGGATTTCGTCCGACGTTAACAGGCCGAAAATCACAACAGGCCGAAAGTGGCCCAAATCTATGGTGGGCCGCTAACAGGACGAATGTCAGACATGGCCGAATATGACCCAAATCCTTCATGGTCGTTTATGGGCCGAAAGTTTCAATGGCCTGTAAATGGGCCCAAATGAAGCAGGACCTTTAACAGGCCGGAAATACACCGGGCCGTAATTTGGCCCATATACTTAGGGGACTGTTAACGGGCCAGAAGTGATCATGGACCGCGATGATGACAAGTTTAGGACAGGCCATTGACGGGCCGTTTTGACACTAGTCGTACGGGCCTTAACTAAGAATGTGGGCCTTTATCTCAGCCGGCCCATTATGGCCCGCAAAATATCGCGGGCCTTTAGCTGGGCCGGCCCATTATGGACCGTAAAATCTCGTGGGCCTTTAGTTGGGCCTTTAGAGGCTTAGTCAATGGGTCTGCAACATTCAGATCCGTATGTATCTTGCAAATCTCTATGTCTCCCTCCTTGACTTGATCACGGATGGAATTGAAGTGTCTCTAGATGTGTTGTGTTCTCTTGTGAAATCTGGATTCCTTCGCCAAGGCAATTACTCCAGTATTGTCACAAAAGATTTTCATTAGACCCGATGCACTAGGTATTACACCTAGATCGGATATGAACTCCTTCATCCAGACTCCTTCATTCGCTGCTTCCGAAGCAGCAATGTACTCCGCTTCGCACGTAGATCCTGCCACAACGCTCTACTTGGAGCTGCACCAACTTACAGCTCCACCATTTAATATAAATACGTATCCGATTTGTGACTTAGAGTCATCTGGATCAGTGTCAAAGCTTGCATCGACGTAACCATTTACAACAAGCTCTTTGTTGCCTCCATAAACGAGAAACATATCCTTAGACCTTTTTAGGTATTTCAGGATGTTCTTAACCGCTGTCCAGTGATCCACTCCTGGATTACTTCGGTACCTCCCTGCTAAACTTATAGCAAGGCACACATCAGGTCTGGTACACAGCATTGCATACATGATAGAACCTATGGCTGAGGCATAGGGAATGACCTTCATTTTCTCTCTATCTTCTGTAGTGGTCGGGCATTGAGTCTGACTCAACTTCACACCTTGTAACACAGGCAAGAACCCTTTCTTTGACTAATCCATTTTGAACTTCTTCAAAACTTTATCAAGGTATGTGCTTTGTGAAAGTCCAATTAAGTGTCTTGATCTATCTCTATAGATCTTGATGCCCAATATATAAGCAGCTTCACTGAGGTCTTTCATTGAAAAATTCTTATTCAAGTATCCTTTTATGCTATTCAGAAATTATGTATTATTTCCAATCAACAGTATGTCATCCACATATAATATTAGAAATGCTACAGAGCTCCCACTCACTTTCTTGTAAATACAGGCTTCTCCAAAAGTCTATATAAAACCATATGCTTTCATCACACTATCAAAGCATATATCACTCGTGTGCGTCGGTCCTAAACAAACGGTTTTTACCCCTTTCTGCAACGACATTTGGAACCGTCGCCAAGTGAGTGTGGGCGATAGGGGGGTCCTTCCCACATGACACAGAAACCGTCGGGGATATGCCCTCCTGGCACACACGTTCGGCAAAATGAGGTCGTGTGCGACCGGCGAGCACTCGAATACAGAAATACGTACAGTAGAGCTAAAAAATACAATTATACAGCGAAATTGTTTCCAGTCGCAAGTACATCCCACACAGTTAGTCCCCGCTAAATGTTTTTGTTCATATGCACATCCCACACAGTCGCTCCAGGGAAAACGTATCCGTTCACAGGTACATCACACACAATTTTCCTGTTAAATCGTTTGCGTTATTGAATGTTTCACACACGGTCCGTAGAAGAAACTGTGTGGCAAAGGCTATCCATCACACACAGTTTTTATGTCGTAAACATTTGCGCAAGGTGGCCTAACACAAACAGTTTTCAAGAGAAAGTCATGTGTGATTGTTCATTGATCCAACACGGTTTATTCCTAGAAACTGTGTGCATTGCCTGAGGTCATCGCCCACGGTATTTTTTCAAGAACCATTTGCAATAGAAAAACATAATTAGCAGGCTAATTCGCCATTAGCAGGCTAATTATCCGATTATTCATAATCCATTTATTAATCTAATTGACATTTCATATTAAGCACACAATATATTTCATTTCCATATTAAGGAAGCAGAATTTCATAATTGAAATACATCAGAGTACAACATGATATAGATTTAGCACTCAGCTACCCCATTACACAACTGCACTAGCAGCAAGTTCCACATGCAACATGTAGAACCTTTCGAAATTAGCATCATAGACGGTATATAGACAGATGCATCTCATCTGGAAAACTGCTGAAGCAGAAGGTGAATATTGAGCCTTCATTCATGTTGAAGGTCTTTGCAACTTTAGGCCAGTGCCTGTGGATGATTGACCGTCCATCCTTCGTCCTCTTCAGCAACACTTCAATATTGAACTGTGGGTGTTGTATGAAAACCTTCCTTGCCTCCTGACCATAGAGGTGGTTTGAGAGGTAATCATCAGTGAACTGCTTTGGAAAGGCCTGAAAACAAGGATGTGCATAAATATCTTCTCTATATTTGAAATGGGGCAAAGGAATAAAAAAGGCAAGGTATAATAGTTAGTACCATCTTGTAGTGAACTGATGTCTTCTTCATTATGCAGACAAAGATCTTGTTGTTTTTTGTCGCTAATTTCTTTATCCTAACAATCTTTCTGAGTTTCTTCATTTGATTGATATTCATGGACAAGTCATTTCCCCATATGCAAAAAGGGTCGAACTGTGGGTCAAAACCTCTGACAGCAGGACCTACATGTGCAAGACCAAATTGTTAAAAACCAAAATATTAGAATGGTTCCTACAATTGCACAATAATGTGCTATTAGACAACAGACCATGCACGTGCTACCTCGATTGTAAACCTCAGTGCTTCCCATTGTTTTCCTGCAACACATATAAGGTAGTTAGTCATCACGTTAAGTAAGGGTTCGCATGCTATCGGTAAAATATGTTGATGCAAAATAAGCACATTGCAGATTCATCAGATTAATTGAAGCCACACGGAAAACCCATTTACCCAAACCAAGCATGATTAAGAACTAGGAAATATAGCACTTGTATATGTTTCTCATGTATTAAGTGCAGCCAAATTCGATTTATTCCTCACATGCACAACAATACAAAATTCTACCCACGACAATTGGACATCGCATTGCAGAATTGAACCAAGCAGTTAACTAAACACCACAACAAATGAACCAAACATTAACTGAGCACCACATTGCACAATATAACATACTCCTAATAGAAGATCAGAGAGTTAACCAAACAGTTAACTACAGCCAATTGTAGCAATTGTATTTGTTTCTCATGTATTTATTACAGCCAAATTCAATTTATTCCTAACATGGTGTACAATAACAGAATGCACCCACAATTTTGTAAATATAAATTCGATTTATTTCTCACATGGAAGACAATACAAAATTGCAGCCTGAAGAATTGAACATCACATTTGCAGAATTGAACCAAACAGTTAACTGAAGGCGACAACTAATTAACAAAACAGTTAATAAGTGAGCACCACACTGCACGACATATAGAACATATACACTAGAGCAACAGATTGCGTGGTGAAATTAGATACCACAATTCACTAGAATTTGTGAAGGAAAAGCAGGAGCAGCACACGCAACGGGTAAACTGAGCATGCTTAACCAGCGTAGCTAGCAATTCACAAGGTGCTCCTTCAAGATCTGGGGGTCGGCACGAATGGCAGCCATCGCGACCTCATCCGCGCGTGCGGCCGTAATTTGCTTCTCTGCTGCCAAATGCTCCTTGAGGTCGTGGTATACTGCATGCACCATGGCTTAGGCCGACGCTTATTTGGTGGAGGGTCGGTGATTTGGGTGGAAGGTGTCGCGCTCGCGCCGGCGGCCGGGGCATGTGGGATGTGGACAGAGGAGGAGGATGGGGGTCGGGTGTGGACTACCTGCCTGGATAGAGGAGCTCGAGCAGCGTGAAGGAGGGTCGCCGGTGAGGAGGCGGCAGCGCTACAAGCAAGGAGTGAAGGTTTCAACTTGGAAAGGAAGGCAGAAAGAGGGAAAATGTGGCTTTTGGTAAGGGGGAGGGGGCGGGGAGGTAGATATTTCCGCAGAAGCCGAAAATTTGGAATCGCTTCAGCCAAAAAATTGGCGCGCAAAGTGTCATCAGACACGGTCCCTTATTCAGAAGTATGTACGATATGTGGACATCACAAACAATTTAGATAGCTTAACCTATGTGTGATGAGTTTGAACGTCAAAAGTTTTGGTTCGAATTTCCATGGTTACAGTGGCCATCCACGTCATTGCATAATTTGGGTACACAAAGGAGACTACAGCACACCCACACTTCTTAATCGAGCAAGTTCAGCAATTAAACAGAGCTAGCTGACCTAAACATTACCCTAAAAAATTAAAGACCGACGCTCTTAATTAAACAAAACAAAGAGTACTACTACGGCTGGTGCTCGTCGATCTCCGTCGCCGCCTCCATGTCCAGCTCGCGCCCGACGGTCTCCTGGGGAAGGGGCTCCATGGCATCCATCGCACCATACTCGGCAAGCATCTCGCCATCCGCGTCCGCCATCTCTTTGGAAAAGGCCACCACGAGCTGGGCGTGGGCGGACGCGATCTGGGCTTGGACGGGCTCCGTCGTCGCAAGGTATGCGGCGGAGGAACGGGTGCCTGCTCGAACGCTCTCGGCGATTGCCAGCCCTTTGGCCGTGGGTTGCCGACCGTTGTCGGAGAAGCTTCGTTCGATTTGTGCGGTGACCGCCAGGAGCTGGGTGTGGGCGGCCTCGATATGGTCGTGGGCGGCCTCCATCAGGGCTAAGGCCGCCGCTGCGGAACGGACAACTGTTGTGCCGCTCTCGCCAGTTGCTATCCCCGAGGCAGATGTTGCTCTCGCCACCTGAGAAGCAACATCGGCCGTTTGGGCTGCCTTTGCCACCCGGTAGCAAATTGCGGCCGTGCTCATGCACCTTGTTAGCACGTGCATGGCGGCTGCGGCCGCGCTCTCGCCGGAGTGGGCCGCCGAAGTTGCCCTCACGACGCGGGTCCACGTGCCCATCTTTCACCGGCGACGATTGAACAGTGAAATGATATTTGGGGAGTGAGCTAGTGTGCTTGAGACACCGGATGTGGACTGTAGCCGATGCACCTTCTCGCGTAAGCCATAGGCATACTATACACCGACGGTGCTCCAAGATATTTTGTACTGCATCTCACACGGTTGCTGATAATAAACTGTGTGCGATCTACTTGATTTTTCATCTTGATTTGAATTACATAATGGGGTCACAGCGGCAATGGACGGTGTTTGAATTGCTAGGCCCTTTATCTGGAGTGAACATGCAACTATATGTGTGTCGTAAAAGAAGTGGAATTATACAGGGTTCGTATGAACATTTTATACATTAAATTAGTTTTCTAGCCATTTCAGGTGAACAATTCAAATTTGAACTACATGCACATGCTCCAGTGCATATAAATTGGTTGAAAAATCAAATCTGTGTCCTTGTGTGCATGCTTAGGTCCCATGCAAGAAATGAGAATGAATTTCAAACAACAGGCACCGTTGATTGCCGGCAAAACATTGAGATGTCTGGTTTTTAAATTCTAGTAAATCCAAAACTCGTCTGAAATTCAAGAAACTTGGCATGTTATCATGGAGCGGCATCAACATGCCCTGGTACAAATTTTGTCCCATTTGGGGCAGGTTTGGGTATATGCTTCTCACAAACCGGACCTTCTCACAACAAGCATGATGGTTTTTGGTAGGGAACGTCTCACCTTTGGGGACGAAACAATATCCATTGCCTCTTATTGCTTTCAAATTTTTTTCTAGTGTCAACATATAACAACAGGAGTGTTGTGTGAATTTCTGTGATTTTTCGGGGTTCATTTTGACATTTTTATGCATTAACTGAGTTTTCAATGCATTTTATGTGCATAATTAAAAATTTGAACTACATGCACATGCTCCAGTGCATATAAATTGGTTGAAAAATCAAATATGTGTCCTTGGGTGCATGCTTAGCTCACATGCAAGAAATGAGAATGAATTTCAAACACCGGGGCACCGTTGATTGCCGGCAAAACATTGAGATGCCTGGTTTTTAAATTCTAGTAAATCCAAAACTCGTCTGAAATTCATGAAACTTGGCATGCTATCATGGAGCGGCATCAACATGCCTGGTACAAATTTTGTCTCATTTGGGGCAGGTTTGGGTATATGCTTCTCACAAAACGGAGCTTCTCACAACAAGCATGATGGTTTTCGGTAGGGAACGTCCCACCTTTGGGGCGAAACATTATCCATTGCCTCTTATTGCTTTCAAATTTTTTTCTCGTGTCAACATAGAACAACAGGAGTGTTGTGTGAATTTTTGTGATTTTTCGGGGTTCGTTTGGACATTTTTATGCATTAACTGAGTTTTCATTGCATTTTATGTGCATAATTCAAATTTGAACTACATGCACATGCTCCAGTGCATATAAATTGGTTGAAAACTCAAATATGTGTCCTTGGGTGCATGCTTAGGTCCCATGCAAGAAATGGGAATGAATTTCAAACACCGGGGCACCGTTGATTGCCGGCAAAACATTGAGATGCCTCGTTTTTAAATTCTAGTAAATCCAAAACTCGTCTGAAATTCATGAAACTTGGCATGCTATCATGGAGCGGCATCAACATGCCATGGTACAAATTTTGTCCCATTTGGGGCAGGTTTGGGTATATGCTTCTCACAAACCGGAGCTTCTCACAACAAGCATGATGGTTTTTGGTAGGGAACGTCTCACCTTTGGGGAAGAAACAATATCCATTGCCTCTTATTGCTTTCAAATTTTTTTCTAGTGTCAACATAGAACAACAGGAGTGTTGTGTGAATTTATGTGATTTTTGGGGTTCGTTTTGACATTTTTATGCATTAACTGAGTTTTCAATGCATTTTATGTGCATAATTCAAATTTGAACTAAATGCACATGCTCCCGTGCATATAAATTGGTTGAAAATTCAAATCTGTGTCCTTGGGTGCATGCTTAGGTCCCATGCAAGAAATGGGAATGAATTTCAAACACTGGGGCACCGTTGATTGCCGGCAAAACATTGAGATGCCTGGTTTTTAAATTCTAGTAAAACCAAAACTCGTCTGAAATTCATGAAACTTGGCATGCTATCATGGAGCGGCATCAACATGCCGTGGTACAATTTTTTTCCCATTTGGGACAGGTTTGGTATAAGCTTCTCACAAACCGGAGCTTCTCACAACAAGCATGATGGTTTTCGGTAGGGAAACGTCCCACCTTTGGGGACGAAAGGATATCCATTGTCACATATTGCTTTCAATTTTTTTTCTCGTGTCAACATAGAACAATAGGAGTGTTGTGTGATTTTTTGGGGTTCGTTTGGACATTTTTATGAATTAACTGAGTTTTCAATGCATTTATATGCATAATACAAATTTGAACTACATGCACATGCTCCAGTGCATATAAATTGGTTGAAAAATCAAATATGTGTCCTTGGGTGCATGCTTAGGTCCCATGCAAGAAATGGGAATAAATTTCAAACACCAGGGCACCGTTGATTGCCGGCAAAACATTGAGATGCCTCGTTTTTAAATTCTAGTAAATCCAAAATTCTGTTAACCATTCACGTGACGCCATGTGTCTTGGTTTTAATGGCTGTAGGAGGTGCTGTGCGGACAACTGCTTGACCTTGACTGAACGGGAGGCGTGCGAGCGTCGTCCGGTGCGCGGGCTGACCGAGAGGCGTGCAAGTTGTCCTTGAGTGCGCAGGCCCACTGGGAAGCGTGCGAGCTGTACGCTGCGCAGGCTCACTGGGAAACGAGCCCTTTGACTTCCATGGCCGCCCACCTTGCTCGCATCCTCTCCATTAATGGCGCGCAAGCCGCAGTTTAATTCACTTTTTAAATATAAAACACTTATCGCAAACGTTTTAGTTAGAACACTCGTATGCAAACCGACAGCTTCCCCAGGAAGCCAAGAGAAAATGTGCCGAGCAGGATTTCTGCAGCTCTTGATCGCAAATGTTTTAGATAGAACACCTGTATGCAAAGTGAGAGCAGCGCGGGATTTGTGCATCCCTTCAAAGCAAACGGTTGTTTTGGATGACCTGTGTGCAACCACGTACAAACAATTTGGTAAGATTTGTCAATCCTTGTAACACTGCGATTTGTTAAAATATGAAGCAAAAAATCACTAGCAGTATCTAATTTTTGGTTAGATTAAGCAGTCGTTCTTAATTTATACAAACAGTTCAACTCGACAGCTGAACCAACCAAAATTTCCCCAATTGTTGCCAACCACGTACTGGATAGCTAGTTCAACTATATATACTAGCTAATTTTAAGTATGTTGTACAGCTCAACCACATCTTTAGTTAGATGAACTGAACAAAATAGCCCCTAAATACTACTACTACTATAGAGGGGCTTTGTACTACTTCCGGCTGCCTCTCCTCTGCCGAGCGCGCTCAGTAAGAGGCGGAGGAGGAGGAGCCTACCGACGAGCTGGGCAACCGCAATGCGGTGCCTGCCGCTAATGCAGCTTCAGCGACGCTCGCCTCGAACGCCCTCTGCCGCTCCAGACGACCCCTCTCGAAGCGGTGGTTCTCCTTGTAGATCTCCTGATTCCTCTCCTCTGAGGCAGCGTGTGCCGCGGCCACTGCGGCGGTAAGGCTCTTTGCGTGCTCGACGAGGCGCTCCCCTTCCTCCCGCAGGAACTCGGTGTAGCGCGCAAGGTCCTGATACGTCTCCAACGTATCTATAATTTATGAAGTATTCATGCTATTATATTATCAACCTTGGATGTTTTATATGCTATTTTATGTGGTTTTTGGGACTAACCTATTAACCTAGAGCCCAGTGCCTGTTTCTTTTTTTTCCTTGTTTTAGAATATCGCAGAAAAGGAAAACCAAATGGAGTCCAATAGACCTGAAACTTGACGGAGCTTATTTTTGGACCAGAAGAAGGCCATGGAGTAAAAGAGTTGGGCCAGAAGAGTCCCGGGCTACCCACGAGGGTGGGAGGCGCGCCCACCCCCCTGGGCGCGCCCCCTACCTCGTGGACAGCCCGGAGACCCCCCTGACTTGTTCTCGATGCCAAAACCTCTTATATATGCAAAAACCTCCAGAAATTAACCTAGATCGGAAGTTTCGCTGCCACAAGCCTCTGTAGCCACGAGAAATCAATCTAGGCCCTCTCGGGCACCCTGCCGGAGGGGGTCATCATCAACGGAGGGCATGGAGGAGGATCCCGGAGGGGCCATCATCACCATGAAGGCCAAGGACCAGAGGGAGAACCTCTCCCCATCCAGGGGGGCCATGGAGGAGGCAGCACAAGGGGGAGAACCTCTCCTCCTCTCTCTCGGTGGCGCCGGAGTGGCATCGGGAGGGGAATCATCGCCGCGGTGATCGTCTTCATCAACATCACCACCATCATTACCATCCTCATCTCTTTTACACGGTCCACTCTCCCGCACCCCGCTGTAATCCCTACTCGAACATGGTGCTTTATGCCACATATTATGATCCAATGATGTGTTGCCATCCTATCATGTTTTGAGTAGATATCCTTTGTCTTTGGGTTGATTGATGATCTAGATTGGTACTAGTTGTATGTTTTATTTTGGTGCTGTCCTATGGTGCCCTCCGTGTTGCGCAGGCGTGAGGGATTCCCGCTGTAGGGTGTTGCAATACGTTCATGATTCGCTTATAGTGGGTTGGGGAGTGACTGAAACACAAACCCGAGTAAGGGGGTTGTTGCGTATGGGAATAAAGAGGACTTGATGCTTTAATGCTATGGTTGGGTTTTACCTTAATGATCTTTAGTAGTTGCGGATGCTTGCTAGAGTTCCAATCATAAGTGCATATGATCCAAGTAGAGAAAGTATGTTAGCTTATCCCTCTCCCTCATATGAAATTGCAATGACGACTACCGGTCTTGTTAACAATTGCCTAGGACAATTCCGCACACCGATACATCCTTATTCCACACTCGCTATTTATAATATTTAGTAATATATTCTAACTTTATGATAACAGCACCTACTTTTATGTTTTAGCTCTCCGTTACCATACAAAGTTATCCTCTTCATACCCACAACGTAGTTTTATTTCTCGTTGCTAGTTGGAAGCAAACGTTCGGTGTATGTAGAGTCGTATCAGTGGCAGATAGGGCTTGAGAGAATATTGATCTTACCTTTAGCTCCTTGTGGGTTCGACACTCCATACTTATCACTTCCACCTTTGGAAATTGCTATGATGATTCCCTGCACTTGGGGACTATCAAGCTCTTTCCTGGCGCCGTTGCCGAAGAGCAATAGCGTGGGGTTGGTATTCTCGTGTGTGCTTGTTTGCTTTCTTCACTAAGTAGATTTTGTTTTTCCTTTTTGTTTCTGTTGTGGGTGAAACATACAAAGTTTTTTTTTAAGAATGAAAATACCAAAAAAAAATTGCCTCTCATGCCTAAAAAGCTTTTCAAAAAGAGAAGTGATTGGAAAGTTATGAATTGAAGAAGTGAGGGTCGACCTTGAGCACTTGTGTTCATGCTCATGGAGACAATGTAGAATTTTTCATGGAAGTTTCTCTGTAAATAATTATCCCCTTGTGTATATCCATTGTATTATAAAAATAATGTGCCAAGCTTTGGTTTTAGGATGATTAGATTGCTTGTTTACTATGTGCAGAACAAAAACAGAAACTTAGGCTGTAGCGCGTGATTTTACATTTTTTACTGGAAAGTCAAATGGGTATGAAACTTTTTGCACATTACTTCTGTACAATTTTTTCAAATGTTCAGGTTTATTTCATATTATTTGGAGTTACATAAGTTTACTAAACTTCCAGATTACTACAGACTGTCCTGTTTTAGACAGATTCTATTTTCTATGTGTTGATCGCCTATTTTGATGAATCTACGGGTAGTATCGGGGGGTATGAACCATGGTGAAGTTGGAATACAGTCGATAAAGTGCTAATATGAAATTGGAATGAGTTTGCAACAGTACCTAAAGGTAGTGATTTGTTTTATTATACTAATGGATCTCACAAAGTTTTTTTTTAAGTTTTTGTGGATGAAGTGTTCGAAGAACGAGGAGTTACCGATGTGAGAAAAATAAAGAGAGGCAAGAGTTCAAGCTTGGGGATGCCCAATGGAACCCCAAGTAAATATTCCAAGGATAATCAAGCATCTAATCTTGGGGATGCCCCGGTTGGCATCCCATCTTTCTTCTTCAATAATTATCGGTATACCTCGGTTTTTGTTTTGTTCGCATGATTTGTGTCCTTTGTATTTTTCTTTTTCTTTAAGAACCATGCTAGTATGACATATCTAGTAATCGATTTATAGAATGATCCATGTGCTTCACTTATATCTTTTGGAGTATGAATAATACTATCATCTAAAGCGGGTTTGGAAGAGTGTCAACTTTAGGAACTAGTGATCCCGCTATTCCGAATGAGAAGAAGTTTGCTTATGTGGAGAGTAGAAAAATTTCTATGCTTGTAGATCATGAAAATAATGCTTTATGTGATTTTTATATTGTTGAATTCATTCATGATTCTACTGAAAATTATTATGATGGAGGAATATATGCTTGTAGGAGTTGCAATAATATCAAGTTTCCTCTCTATGTGCTTAAAGTTTTGAAGTTATACTTGTTTTGCCTTCCTATGCTAGTTGATTCTTGTTCCTATAAATTATGTGTTCACAAAATCCCTAGGCATAGTAAGTTGGTTAAATTCAAATGTGCTAGGCCTATTCTTCATGATGCTCTCTTTATGTTTCAATTCTTATCTTTTATGAGAGCATCATTAAATCATCATGCCTAGCTAAAAGGCATTAAAGAAAAGCGCTTGTTGGGAGACAACCCAATATTTACCCTTACTGTTTTTGTGTGTTTACATGATTAAGCTACTGTAGTAATCATGTTTTATAGCTTTTTTCAATAAAGTGCCAAGTAAGACCTTTGGGAAGACTTGGGTGAAAGTTGATGTGATCTTGCTGTAAGAAACAGAAACTTTGCGCTCACGAGATTAGCTACCATTTTTTTTACAGAAGAGTGATTTTGAGTTGATTATTTTTGCAGAAGATTAATAGACAAATTACTCACGTCCACCAATTTATTTCATAATTTTTGGAGTAGCAGAAGTATGGTAGCTGTTCAGATCATTACAGACTGTTCTGTTTCTGACAGATTCTGTTTTCATTGCATAGTTTGCTTGTTTTCTAGTTTCTATGGCTTATATTTCTCAATATAAATTGTAGAAATGATATGATACAGTAGACATTGTGTGGGAAAAATTATGAACCTTGTCTTTGACAGTACCAAAGTGAATGGTTTACTCTTTATCATACTAACCTATCTCACGAAGTTTCGTTAAGTTTTGTGTGATTGAAGTTTTCAAGCTTTGGGTGAGATATCGATATGAGGAGAATAAGGAGTGAAAAGAACCTAAACTTGGGGATGCCCAAGGCACCCCAAGGTAATATTCAAGGAAGACTCAAGCGCCTAAGCTTGGGGATACCCCGGAAGGCATCCCCTCTTTCGTCTTCTAAACTATCGGTATACCTTACTCGGAGCTATATTTTTATTCGTCACATGATATGTGTTTTGCTTGGAGCATATTTTCAATTTTACTTGCTGCTTGAATAAAATCATTGGATCTGAATTATAGAATGACACTACTGGAATTAGCTTATTTGTCGTCTGCCATTTCTTTGCCGTCTGCTGGCTGACGGCAAAGAAGGTCTTTGTCGTCCGCTTACAGAAAACGGACGACAAAGAATTGGCTGATGGCAAAGAAGGTCTTTGCCATCAGCCATTTATTTGCCGTCTGCTAGCGGACGACAAAGAATCTTTGCCATCAGCTGGCGGACAGAAAAGAGAGAGGTGGGCCCCACTAACGAGCTGCTTAGAAAAAAACCTAACGGCCCCCCTCTTTGCCGTCTGGCAGAAGACGACAAAGAGCAGAAAAGTGGACGGCAAAGAGATAACCTAACTAACGGCCGGGTCCCCACCCCGCTCCCTCCCTCTCTCTCTCTCTCTCTCTCTCTCTCTCTTTCTGT